>NC_071586.1:14767487-14917721 GCF_024509145.1 Vidua macroura | reverse complement strand
CCTCTTTATTTTATTATTATACGGAAAAATCCCATTTTCAGTCTAAAGAGAAGCAGGAAATATTCCCTCAAAACCTCTTCCATGTGTTCTGGGGGATGACAGCACATCCCCAGCCCAGGAATTGCAACCAGGGGCTAAGGGATGACTTTTCCCCCACATCTCCAATGGCCTCGCTCCAGAGATGAGGAAAATCTTTACTCCCAAAGTTTTTAAAGAAGGAGCAGGATATAATTAAAAAAAAAAACAAAAAACAAACCAGTAAATAACTTTAAAGTGCACAGAATTCCACATAAAATCCAGTAAAATCCACAGGAGGAGCTGCTCCGCGTTGGAGGAGGCTGAAGTCACCTGCCAGGTTGACGTCACTGCCATTCCAGAAAAATCTGGGAATCCCGGATCAACCAGAGCTCCCTGGGGAGCCAGGTTCAGGGTTTAATTCAGGACTGAGGTGTTTTATTCAGGTTTGAGGTGTTTAATTCAGGATTGAGGTGTTTAATTCAAGATTGAGGTGTTTTATTCAGGATTGAGGTGTTTAATTCAGGACTGAGGTGTTTAATTCAGGATTAATGTGTTTAATTCAGGACTGAGGTGCTTTATTCAGAATTAAAGAGTTTTATTCAGGATTAAGGTGTTTAATTCAGGATTAAAGTCAGGATTAAGGTGTTTAATTCAGGACTAAAGTGTTTAATTCAGGATTAAGGTGTTTTATTCAGGATTAAAGTGTTTAATTTGGAATTAAAATGTTTAATTCAAGATTAAAGTGTTTAATTCGAGATCAAGGTGTTTAATTCGGGATTAAGGTGTTTATTCAGGATTAAAGTGTTTAATTCAGAATTAAAGCGTTTAATTCAGGATTAAGTTGTTTATTCAGGATTAAAGTGTTTTATTCAGAATTAAAGTGTTTAATTCACGATTAAGGTGTTTAATTCACGATTAAAGTGCTTAATTCAGAATGGAAGTGTTTTATTCAAGATTAAGGTGCTTAATGCAGGATTAAAGTGTTTTATTCTGGTTTAAACTGTTTTATTCAGGATTAAGGTGTTTAATTCAGGTTTAAGGTGTTTTATTCGGGATTAAAGTGTTTAATTCGGAATTAAAGTGTTTAATTCACGATTAAAGTGTTTAATTCAGAATGGAAGTGTTTTATTCAAGATTAAAGTGTTTAATTCAAGATTAAGGTGTTTAATTCAGGATTAAAGTGTTTTATTCAGGATTAAAGTGTTTTATTCAGAATTGAGGTGTTTAATTCAGGACTGAGGTGTTTTATTCAGAATTAAAGTGTTTTATTCAGGATTAAGGTGTTTTATTAAGGATTAAGGTGTTTAATTCAGGATTAAAGTGCTTAATTCAGAATGGAAGTGTTTTATTCAAGATTAAGGTGTTTAATTCAGAATTAAAGCGTTTAATTCAGGATTAAGGTGCTTAATTCAGGATTAAAGTGCTTTATTCTGGTTTAAACTGTTTTATTCAGGATTAAAGTGTTTTATTCTGGTTTAAACTGTTTTATTCAGGATTAAGGTGTTTTATTCAGGATTAAAGTGTTTAATTCAGGTTTAAGGTGTTTTATTCAGGATTAAAGTGTTTAATTCGGAATTAAAGTGTTTAATTCACAATCAAAGTGTTTAATTCACGATTAAAGTGTTTAATTCAGAATGGAAGTGTTTTATTCAAGATTAAAGTGTTTAATTCAAGATTAAGGTGTTTAAGTCAGGATTAAAGTGTTTAATTCAGGATTAAGGTGTTTTATTCAATATTAAGGTTTTTAATTCAGGATTAAAGTGTTTTATTCAAGATTAAAGTGTTTAATTCACGATTAAGGTGTTTAATTCAGGATTAAAGTGCTTAATTCAGAATGGAAGTGTTTTATTCAAGATTAAGGTGCTTAATTCAGGATTAAAGTGTTTAATTCAGAATGGAAGTGTTTTATTCAAGATTAAGGTGCTTAATTCAGGATTAAGGTGTTTAATTCAGGTTTAAGGTGTTTAATTCAGGATTAAAGTGTTTAATTCAGAATTAAAGCGTTTTAATTCAGGATTAAAGCGTTTAATTCAGGTTTAAGGTGTTTAATTCAGAATTAAAGTGTTTAAATCAGAATTAAAGTGTTTAATTCGGAATTAAAATGTTTAATTCAGGTTTAAGGTGTTTAATTCAGGATTAAAGTGTTTTATTCCGGATTAAAGTGTTTAATTCAGGTTTAAGGTGCTTAATTCAGGTTTAAGGCGCTTAATTCAGGACTAAGGCATTTAACTGACCTCCATCCCACCAAAAAAGCGCCAAGACCACAAGAAAACCCGCGGAACTCTGGCAGCATTCCCGCGGCGATGCCGACGAACGCCCGTTTTCCTGCGGATGGCCCCGCCGGGCTGGCAGGATCCCGGGAACGCCCCGCACCTGCTGCAGGCGCTGCTCCAGGCGCAGCTTGGCATCCCCCAGCTCCCTGCAGCGGCTCTCCAGGGCCTCGTCGCCCGCCGCCCGCTGCCTGCGCAGGTCCTCGGACGCGTCGCGGATGATGCTGTGGATGAGGGATCGCAGCTGCACCGACGCCAATTTTTCCTGTTCCGCCCTGGAAATGTTGTCGTGGCTGAACTGGGCCCAGGATTTCGGTGTGGAGGCGCTGGAGGGATAAAGAATGGGAAGAATCGGGGGGTTTTGTGCTTAAAATTGATATTTTCGCCGGAAAAGCGGGAGCGGCTTTTGGTTGGTTTGGCTCTTGTGGATTTCTAGTGAGGGATAGGATTGATCCTTTAATGAGTTAATGAAAATTGGCAAGTAAATTAAGAAAAATTCTTGGAGGAATAAAATATTTGGATAAATCAATTGAAATCTTTGAGTAAATCAGTTAAATCCTCCGATAAATTAATAAAAAAAGTTTTGGAGAGATTAATGGAATATTCTAATAAATCAATAAAAATCCTCCAATGAATTAATAAAGAAATTTTGGAGAGATTAATGGAATATTCTAATAAATCAATAAAAATCCTCCAATAAATTAATAAAAACGTTTTGGAGAGATTAATGGAATATTCTAATAAATCAATAAAAATCCTCCAATAAATTAATTAAAAAGTTTTGGAGAGATTAATGGAATATTCTAATAAATCAATAAAAATCCTCCAATGAATTAATAAAGAAATTTTGGAGAGATTAATGGAATATTCTAATAAATCAATAAAAATCCTCCAATAAATTAATAAAGAAGTTTTGGAGAGATTAATGGAATATTCTAATAAATCAATAAAAATCCTCCGATGAATTAATAAAGAAATTTTGGAGAGATTAATAGAATATGCTAATAAATCAATAAAAATCCTCCAATAAATTAATAAAAATTCTTGAATAAAATAAGAAAAATCTTCTAATAGATCAATAAAAATCCCCAAATAAATCAATAAAAATCCCCAAATAAATTAATAAAAATCCCCAAATAAGTTAATAATTCTTGAATAAAATAAGAAAAATCTTCTAATAGATCAATAGAAATCCCCAAATAAATCAATAAAAATCCCAAATAAATTAATAAAAATCCTCCAATAAATTAATAAAAATTCTCCAATAAATTAATAGAATATTCTAATAAATCAATAAAAATCTCCAGCTAAATTAACAATAATCCTCCAATAAATTAATGAAGATCCTCAAATAAATTACGGAAAATTCTTGAATAAAATAATAAAAAACTTCTAATGGAACAATAAAAATCCTCAAATAATAAAAATTCTCAAATAAATCACTTAAAATCCTTGAATAAATTAATAACAATTCTTGGATAAATTAATAAAATGTTCTAATAAATCAATACAAATCCCCCAATAAAGTAATAAAAATCCTCAAAGAAGTCAATAAAAATTCCTAAATAAATGAATAAAAAATCCCCAAATTAATGAACGCTCACTCCTGTGGCTTCAGAGCAACTAAAGCCTGAGATAAAATCACTCCAAGTGCTTCCATCTTGAGCTAAAGCTGCTCAAAACGTTCACACACGTTTTTTGTCCAGTCTTGGCAAATAAACCTGGGAATGTATCCAGGCTGGAAATAAAAAACCAGGATCTTGACAGGCTGGAGAAGGGAAGGATCCAGGGACACCTCAGAGCCCTTCCAGAGCCTAAAGGGGCTCCAGGAGAGGAACTGGGACAAGGGGTGGAGGGACAGCACCCAGGGAATGGAGGGATGGGATATTGGGAAAGAATTCCCTGCGAGGGTGGGGAGAGGCTGAAATACAATTCCCAGAGAAGCTGTGGCTGCCCCATCCCTTGGAAGAAGCCAAGGATGAGTTTGGAGCAAGCTGAGATGGTGGAAGGTGTTGGGACTGGAAGCGGATGAGCTTCGGTATGAGCTCGGGAATATATCCAGGATTTACAGGCTGGAAATAAAAAACCAGGATCTTGACAGGCTGGAGAAGGGAAGGATCCAGGGACACCTCAGAGCCCTTCCAGAGCTTAAAGGGACTCCAGGAGAGGAACTGGGACAAGGGGTGGAGGGACAGCACCCAGGGAATGGAGGGATGGGATATTGGGAAAGAATTCCCCATGAGGGTGGGGAGAGGCTGAAATACAATTCCCAAAGAAGCTGTGGCTGCTCCATCCCTTGGAAGAAGCCAAGGATGGAGTTTGGAGCAACTTGAGATGGTGGAAGGTGTTGGGATTGGAAGCGGATGAGCTTCGGTATGAGCTCGGGAATATATCCAGGATTTACAGGCTGGAAATAAAAAACCAGGATCTTGACAGGCTGGAGAGGGGAAGGATCCAGGGACACCTCAGAGCCCTTCCAGAGCCTAAAGGGACTCCAGGAGAGCTGGAGAGGAACTGGGACAAGGGATGGAGGGACAGGACCCAGGGAATGGAGAGATGGGATATTGGGAAAAAATTCCCTGCGAGGGTGAGGAGAGGCTGAAATACAATTCCCAAAGAAGCTGTGGCTGCCCCATCCCTTGGAAGAAGCCAAGGATGGAGTTTGGAGCAACTTGAGATGGTGGAAGGTGTTGGGATTGGAAGCGGATGAGCTTCGGTATGAGCTCGGGAATATATCCAGGATTTACAGGCTGGAAATAAAAACCAGGATCTTGACAGGCTGGAGAGGGGAAGGATCCAGGGATACCTCAGAGCCCTTCCAGAGCCTAAAGGGGCTCCAGGAGAGGAACTGGGACAAGGGATGGATGGAGGGACAGGACACAGGGAATGGAGGGATGGGATATTGGGAAAGAATTCCCTGCGAGGGTGGGGAGAGGCTGAAATACAATTCCCAAAGAAGCTGTGGCTGCCCCATCCCTTGGAAGAAGCCAAGGATGGAGTTTGGAGCAAGCTGAGATGGTGGAAGGTGTTGGGATTGGAAGCGGATGAGCTTCCAGGAACTTCCAACCCAAATATTCCACGCAGGACACGCAGCACGACCTTTCCATCCACGGAGCCGCCTCGAAGCTCTTTCCAAGCCCAATCCCAGCAGGGATTGAGCGTTCCAGGGGTGCTGTGCCAGGGGGATCCTGGGAATTACTCACTTCTCCTCGAACTTGACGGAGCTGGGGTGGAACTGGACGTTGGTGCTGTCGCTGCAGTAGCCGGCGCATTTGTCGTCGATGTGATACGTCTCCACCTTATCCGACCAGTCCAGCTCGCAGTTCTCCTTCTGGATCCGGTTGGATCTGGAAAATTGGGATCACAGCTCAGCAGGAAGCAAGAGGATTCCCAACCCATCCCTCCTGGGGAAGAGCAGCTCCAGCTTTTGTGTTCCACGGGGAAGTAAGGCCACGAAATTCCCTGCGGGCTGGAAAATCCCAAACTCTCCCTTCCCACCGCTGTCTCCTGGAAGAGGAGCCTGACTGAGATGGGATTTTGGGAAAAAATTCCAACGTGAGGGAGCCTGGAAGAGGAGCCTGACTGAGATGGGACTTTGGGAAAAAATTCCAACATGAGGGTGCCAGGAAGAGGAGCCTGACTGAGCTGGGATTTTGGGAAAAATTCCAGTGTGAGGGTGCCAGGAAGAGGAGCCTGAGATGGGATTTTAGGAAAAAATTCCAACGTGTGGGTGCCTGGAAGAGGAGCCTGACTGAGATGGAATTTTGGGAAAAAATCCAGCGTGAGGGTGGGGAGGCCCTGGAATAGAATTCCCAGAAAAGCTGTGGCTGCCCCTGGATCCCTGGAAGTGTCCAAGGCCAGGCTGGAGCACCCTGGGATTGTGGAAGGTCTCTGCCCATGAAAGTGGATGATCTTTAATGATTTTTAGATTAAAATTGCTGCTTTGTTGTTAATTAGAGTCGCTCAGTTAATTATAATGAGAACGATTCTAATTACAAAAGCCTGTGGGTTGTTATCAGCTGGTAACAGCAGGTGTCACTCTCAGCCAAGGAATTGGGAATTCTCTTGGAAAATGGGAATAAAATTAAGATAAAATGGGACTAAAACTGGACTAAAATGGGGCTAAAATGATCTTTAAACGATTAAAACCCCAAATTAAACTCATTAGACTCCTCTCATGCTCTAATTAATATAACAGAGCTACTTTATATTAATTGGCATTTACAGCCATTTTTTAAAAATCAGTATTTCTTTTATCAGGTGGAACAGGAGCAGATTAAAGGATTTTTTAAACTAAAATATCAGGTTTCCAGCAGTTAATTCCTTTATATTGATAGATTTTTAGGATACAACAACGTCTTTCCAAAGGGTTTGTTAGAAATTCCAAGGAAATAATCCTTTGGAATGGCAAGGAACACCCGGCCTGGCACAGAAATTCCAGATTTAAAGTTCACACTGACATCTGGTGGCAAAAAACTTCCTCTTGGAAAGCTCCTTTGATCCCAAAAATCCCTTTAATAATACAAAGATATTCCCAAGAAGATACCCAGAGAATATTTTTATAGCCCTGGAATTTCGTGTTGGAAAACAAATCCAACACAACTGTGGAAAGCAGGAAATTTTAAATCTACCTGAAAATCTACCTGAAAATCTACCAGAAAACAAATCCAACACAATTGTGGAAAGCAGGAAAATTTAAATCTACCTGAAAATTTAAATCTACCTGAAAATACCTAAATAAACCTGAAAAGGTTTCCAGGTTTAAAAGGAATTCCCACAGCTCCTAAGCCTGGCCTGGCTGAGATCTGTGTCCACCTTTATCCCAGGAATTATTTGGCTGAAGAATCCTGGGAGATGTTTTACCTTATCTGGGTGGTGGCTTGGATGATGGTTCTTTTCAGAAGATCCCGGATATCCCGGATCAGATCCGCTTCCTAAAGAAAAACAGGGATACTCCCATGGATCCAGAGCAGGAAACACAATCCTGAGGAGCAACTTGTGGATAAATCCTTAAATTTCCTTGTCTGCTCTCACTTTGCTATGGTAAAACTTGGAATTTTGGAGTCGTCAGATCCTGAGGGAACTCAGCTCTAAACCTGTGGAGGCTGAAAAACCTGGAATACTTCAAAAGCCTGGGAATTCTGTGGATTCCATGAGAAAGTCTGAGTGTTACCCTGTTATGGAAGGAATTCTTCCCTGGCACAGATTCCCAGAGAAGATGTGGCTGCTCCATCCCTGGAATGTCCAAGGTCGGGTTGGACAGGGCTTGGAGCAGCCTGGGACAGTGGGAGAGGGTGGGAATAGTGGGAAGAGGTGGGAATTGATGATTTTTAAGGTCCCATCCATCCCAAACCCTTCCAGGATTCCATGATCCCATCAGATTAAACGGAATAAATTAATTCCTTGCTCAGTTTTGAGATAGGGAAAAATCAGGGAACATCCCCAGGCCTGGAACCAGATTAATCAGGGTGGACTTGATGAGCTTTAAAGTCTTTTCCAACCTAAACATTTCCCCGATTCTCTGAATTTTGTAACAATTCCCACATGGAAATATCCTACACCAACTCTTCCCTGTTTATATTTTTAACTGGAAAAACTTCTTAAATATTGATTATAAATCAGAAATTACACTCAATTCCCATTCAAAATATTCCTAAATCCTATCATGCCCTCTATGTGGAATCCTAGAACATCCTGAGTTGGGAAGGATCCACAGGGATCCAGAAATACCTGGTTCTTCCCAGGATAATCCCCAAAACTCCACCAGGTTTAAACATTTCAGCCTGATCCATATTTTTTGAATATTAATCCTCTGGTTTAATGAGTAACTGATCATGAACCGACTCTGATTGGAGGCTGCAGGTGAGTAATTATTAATTAATTTATGGGACATTGGAATAGGTGTAATTCCAGGATGGAAAATACCCCAGCAAATGTGGGTTTTGTAACATCCAGCACAAGAATGACACTGGGATTTGACAGGAATCTCGGTGACAGGGTTGGATCATCACCTTGGCAAAACTCGGGGAGAATTAATGTCAGAAACTGCCAAAATTTGGTCAATTTGAGCATGGGAACAGCCGAGGACTATCCCAGTGTTCCTGAGCTTTTGGATTGTGGAGTTTTAAAGTGGAACCTGCAGAGAGGAGGGGATTTCAAGGCGAGCAGAGCAGGAATTTATGTCAGAACAGGGTTTTTGTGTTGGTGCAGGAAAACCCCAGGTTGGTTTTGTTGGGGTCTGGGCTGAGGGAGGGATCTGCTCTCCTCCAGCCACACTTCTCAAAGTGATTTGAAACACTTTTTAAACACAGCAAGGACTCGAAAAATTCCCTTGGAGTGACGCCGGGAGTGCAGGAAGGCGCACCAGACCGCGGATCGCGGGAGACACTTCCAGCAGCCGCAGCTTCACCTCCTCATCGCTGCTCCTCATTTCAGCGCCGGCAGCAGCAGCGCCAGGGCTGTCACCACCCTCGGGTGCTGCTCACCTTCAGCAGCTGCCTCTCCACCTCATCGATCACCAGGTCCGGGGGCTGCCGCCGCTCCCGGCACTCCAGGTTATCCACGACAACCGCGTAGGGCACCTCGGTGGCATCGAGCGCCCGCTCCAGCCGCAGCTTCTGGGCCGCCAGCAGCTTGGTCTCGGCGTCCAGCTCCATGATCTCCTTCTGCAGCTCCATCCTCCAGAAGTGGACGTCCTGCAGCCGCTGGCCCAGGGTGGCCTTGGAGTATTGCTGGGCTCGCTGCGCGCTGGCGGCCGCATGCTTGACCAGGTGCTTGGCCTCGGCGCGGCCGCGCTCCGCCTGCTCGCCCGCCGTGAACGCCTCGTAGCAGACGCCCGCGTTGCGGCGGTGCCACTCGGGCAGCTGGTATTTGGCGGTGCGGAAGCCGGCCATGGCCATGCCGCAGCAGGAGCGCGGCCTCTCGCTGCGGGCCACATCGCAGGTCTTGCTGGGCAGCGGGCAGGAGGGAACGGCCGCGGGCTGCGGCTCCTCGGGCTGCGCCATGGCGGAGCCTCCGCCGCTCCCGCCCGAGCGTCCTCCCCTCACCGCGGCAACCGACGACAAGGCGGCCCCGCGAGTTTGATGGGCAGCCGCGCGCACCAATCAGAGAGCGGATCCGCCCCGAGGGCGGTGCTGATTGGCGGCTGAGCTGTCTGTGCCCGCCCCCCACGCGGCTCGTTGCCGTGGTAACGGGAAGGCGGTTGCAGTTAAACGGGGAAGGCCGCGGTGGCGGCCCCGAGCAGCGGAGGGCTGAGGGGGAATGCCGGGGATTTTGGGAGGGTGAGGGCACCTCGTTCCAGGAAGGAAGGGAGGTGCTCAGATCCGGTGCTTACCAGCACCTGGAGCCTGAAATCTGGTGTTTGCTGCCACCGCCAGATCCCAGATCCAGAAATTTCTCTGTTCCGGCACAGCCCAAGTCCAGCAATTTGCTGGCACGGAAAGGCAAAATCCGGCAATTTCCCGGCCACCGCCCAGGTCTGGTAATTTGCCGGTGCCAGGACTCCAGATCCAGCAAATTGCTGGCAGTTGCACCGCCCAGGTCTGGCACTTTCCAGCACCGGTACCGCCCAGATGCGGCAATTTCCTGCTGCTGGGGCACTCGGGGCTCTGGCTGAGCAGCAAAGGTGACCCTGAGCCAGGAGCTTTCCTCGGCTGCAGCAAAGCCCTTCCCGGCACTGTGCCCTGCGCCAGGAGGGATTGTGCCAGCGGAGCTGACCCCAGAATTTCTTCTCTCAAGGAGCTTTAAGACACGCAACATGGAGAAGCCAGAGCCCACTCTCAGCTTTCTGGAGTCTTCCAGAAGAATCCTGTGTGGGAAGCAGCCTGGGAGCAGGGTTTATGTGCCAGAGGAGGGTAATTCAGAGCCTTTTTTTCCCCCTCTGTGGGCTGAGGGCCTGGCCTTGCCCTTTCCAAGGGCCCTACAAGGGCCATGGTGAGGGCGGCTCGTTGCCATGGTGACGGGAAAAGGCGGGAAGGTGCCTGAGGGAGGTGTCATGGCGGCCGGGGCCGCCCTCATGAACCGTAGGAAGGACGTTGGGAATGAACGTGTCCAGAGGAGAGCAACGAGGTGAAGGGCTTGGAACATTTGGAAGAACGGCTGAGGGAGCTGGGGTTGTTTAGCCTGGATAAAAGGAGGCTCAGGGGTGACAGGATTTCATCCCAGTTCCAGCCCCTCTGGTTTCCCCTGGAAAATCCCAGGGACTCACAGAATGAAAAGGTTGGAAGAGATCTTCAAGATCAAGTCCAACCCATGCCCTAAACACCTTAACTGAACCAGGGACCAAGTGCCACATCCAGTCTTTCTTTGAACACATCCAGGGATGGTGACTCCGCCACCTCCCCAGGCAGGCCATTCCAATATTTTATCACTCTTTCTGTGAAAAACTTCCTAATATCCAACCTATATTTTCGCCGATGCCGCTTGAGGCTGTGTCCTCTCGTTCTGACATTTGTTGCCTGGAGAAGAGGCCAAGCCCCACCTGAGCACAGCCACCTTTCAGGGAGTTGTAGAGTGATAAGGTCACCTTTTCTTCAGGCTGAACACCCCCAGCTCCTCCAAACGTTCCTCACAGGGTTTGTGTTCCCAGCCCCTCTCCAGCCTCGTTGCCTCCTCTGGATGCGCTCGAGCATCCCAACGTCCTTCCCAACCTGAGGGGCCAGAGCTGGGCACGGCACTCGAGGTGTGCCCTCAGCAGTGCTGAGTACAGGGGGACAATGACCTCCCTGCTCCTGCTGGCCACACCATTCCTCACCCAGGCCAGGAGCCGTTGGCCTTTTTGGCCACCTGGGCACGCTGCTGGCTCGTGTTCAGCCGGCTGTCCAGTGCCCCCAGGTGCCTTTCTGCCTGGGCACTGTGCAGCCACACCATCCCCAGCCCATGGCAGTGCAGGGGTTATTGTGGCCAAAACGCAGGACTTGGCACTTGGATTTATTCAACTTCACCTTGTTAGACTCTGCCCATCCCTCCAACCATTCCAGGTCTTTCTGCAGAGCCATCCTACCTTCCAACAGATCAACACATGTCCCAAACTTGGTGTCATCTCCAAACTCACTAATGAAGGACTCAATCCCCTCATCCGTGGGATCAGTGAAGGCATTGGACAGAGCTGGCCCCAGTGCAGAGCCCTGAGGGCCAGCACTGGTGACTGTCCCCAGCTGGGTGCAGCTCCGCTCCCCACCTCTCTCTGGGCCCCTCTGCTTTTAGGCTGCTCAACAAACACATTTGTGCTCTTTGTCCTGTTTTTATTCCCACATATTCGTTGTTGAGGCCTTTCCTGTGACTCTGGTCCTGTTGGGGAACAGGGGAATAAAAGGGGAAGGGAGGTTTGGCTCTCCTGCGGGAGATGTGGATCTTGATGAGATTTGGGGAATTCTCTGCTTGGGAAAGGTGCTTTTTCCAGCTGGCAGAACTTCGGGATGGACCTGGCAGGTGTGGGCAGAATTCCCAGAGTTTCACAGGGAATCCCATGCTCCAGGTGGATTTTGAAAGCGCCTCCCCATTCCTGCAGAGCTTGGGGGATCACTCCTGTTTTGGAAAACTGAGAACGTACAAAAAAAAAACAGGATTTGGAGGGAATTATTGCTCGGATTCCGGCTTCTCCCAACACTTCAGAGCTTCGGGGGCAATTTTGGGAAGGATTATGGATATCCCTGCTGGATTACAACAGCTGGGAGAATTCCAGCCTCCAATCCCCCTCATGCTCTGGAGCTCATTAGTTCTTGGAATAATCCCTGGAATGCAAATAATCCCAGGTCTGTTCCGGGGTTTCGGATCTTTTCCAAGGATAAATGGGATCTGATGGAATTTATGGGATTTACTGTGTAGGAAAGTGCTGATGTCATTCATTTAATTCCTTCATGGAAAAGAGGGATAGAGGATTTTTTGGGATGCTGGCAGCAATTTGGGAAGGGTGGATGAGGGATAAACCTGGATCCAAAAATCATCCCTGGGACAGCTCAAGGAAAGGGAAAAGAGCCTGCCCCTCCCATCTTTCCCAGTTTTCCAGCCTAATAAAAGGATCAGGGATGGGCTGATCCTCCTGGGGAGGGACACAAGTGTCCCCTCATCCCGGTGTTCCCCCTCTCCCGCTTTTCCCGGCACACATTCCTCCATGTGCCTGCGGCGCTGCCGCCGTGCAGGAGCCGCTCGCCCACGCAGCTCCAATTCCGCGTCTGGAGCAGGGAAAAAAACCTGGAGCGATCCCAATCCCAACATTCCCGGCTGGCTGCTCCCGATGTGGGGGAACGGGAGGCGGGGGGCACTTCCAAGGGAATTTTGGGATTAAGGAATGTGGCTGTGCCACAGGGAGGGATTTTTATCCGGGCTGGAGCAGGGATTCGAACACAGGGATTTTATTCCCGGTGTTTGAAGCAGGAGATTCTCTGGGATAAAGGGAAAAGTCGGATGTGCTGGGATTTGGGGTGAGGCCAGGAAATTTAGGATTTGAGAAAGGAAGTGGGGGGGGGGGGGGGGGTTTGAATATTCCAGGTGTTGCTGGCTCTGATCCCAGCGCTGTGCCTGGAGTTTTGTGGGATTCCTTGTTTTTCCACTCAGGGAACATCCCTTGTTTTCCATACATGGAACATTCTTTGTTTTCCAAAGCAAATCCCTCTTTTGGGAGAGGCCACACAGAAAAGCAGGAAAGGAACAGGAGCTTCCCTATAAAATATTCACCGGCTCAGCTCTGCTGGAGCCTCCTGAGGAATTTTGGGATCTGGGATAATGAGGCTCCACTGCTCTTCCCGCATTTCTGCCTCCTCCTGGCTCATCCCTTATTAATGTGCCCTTTCCATGACTTTTCGGGATGGCTCTTCCTGCAGGAGCTTTCGATCCCTTTGTTCCTTCTCCAGGAAGGGAAAGCACCGCTGGAAAAATGGGAGAAGGGAATTTCCTTCACGGAGTTTGTTTGGATTGATGGGATTTTCTGGAGCATCCCATTGCAGCCCTGCCATGGATGGATGGGGACACTGGAATTTTTTCATCCCAGCCTAGAAAACATTTTTATGGGAAAGAAGGAGGAATTCTTTTCTTCCTGGGATAATCTGGAGCACAAGAGGAGCTTCCTGGAAAAGCTTTCCCATTCCAGGAGGAACCTGGAGGCTCCTGCTGCTCTGACCATTCCCAGGATGGATCATTGATCCCATTTCCACCTTCTTTTTTATCCTAAAATCCCACTTTTTTGTGGGATTGACTCTGGAATGGTCAGGCCGGGATGATCCTGGATTGCTCCTGGAATGGTTTGGATTGGGAAGGGATCTTAAAGCTCATCCCATTCCAACCCAACGCTTCCCATCATCCCAATCCTCTTCCAACCTTTCCTAGGACACTCCCAGGGATCCAGGGGCAGCCACAGCTTCTCTGGGAATTCCCTCCCAGCCCAGAATTCCTTCCCAATATCCCATTTATCCTCTGGCAGTTGGAAGCTTTTCCCTCTTTTCCCATCATTCCATACCCTTGGGAATATTCCCTCTCCATCTTTCCTGAAGATTTCAATCATTCCCGCCCAGCTGAGGGGATTTTCCTGGGAAAACCATGAAAGGTGGTTTTATCCCACTTTTTAAATGCCGGGAATTCTCCATGCTTGGAATGGAAAGAGGGAAATCCAGGAGAGTGGGAACACCGGGAATTCAAACCGAGGGAAAACCGGGAGTGGGAGCGATTCCAGCAGGAGTGAGGTCAGCGGGAATCCTCGGCAGGAAAACCCGGCTGGTTCCCATGGAAACGCCCAGCCAGGATTTCACACTCCACAAGTTTAAAGTTGGCATTCCATAAAAAAAAAAACGGGAAAAACCCAGGGAGGGAATCCTGAGGGAACCCCTCCAGCACCTTTATTTTTCCTTCATGGAATGCGTGGATAAATAGGAATATTTGGGAGTGGAGCACAATTCCAGGGAGCTGCTCCCAGTTCAGACACTTCCAGGTGATTTTCCAAGATTCCAGAGGGTTTGGAATAATTTTGCCGTGGGATAATCAGTGGCACAAGGAGCTCGTTGGAAACTAAAGGAATTTTAAGGGATAAATTAAATAAAATTAAGGAAAAAAGGGAATAAGAGGAGCTTGGAAGTCAAGAATCCATAAATTCCTGATTTTCTTCTTGGGAAAAATATGGAATTGCTGGATTTGGGAGGAAAAAGGAATTTTAAGCAATTCCAGCCCCAAGGTGGGAATTCGGGAATTCCTGAGTGGAGCAGGGATTCCCTTCCAGCAGCAAAGCCCATGGAAGAGGGAAAATGAAGGGATGCAGCTGGAAAATCCAATTAAAAAGAATAAAAAAGGCAAAAATCCCAAGTTGGAGCTGTTGTGAATCCTGAAGTGTTGGAATTGTGGGAGAAAATGGGAAGGGGTTTTCTGGGATGAAGTGGGATGGGTGGGAATGGGAATTGACAAAACTATTCCATAATTGATCCTGGAAAAGTCAAATAATCTGAATTTTTGGGGATGATTCCCAAACTTCAGTAGCAGTGCTGTGGTGGACAAGTTTGGGAATTCTCTCCCCAGAGAGAATTCCAAAAGAAATCCAAGGATTTAGCCATAAACCAGGAGTAATGATGAAACTGGATTGGGAATTTTTTATTCTTTATCTCCTTTGGGATACACCAGATCGATTTATTTGAGCCAAAATATCCCAAAAATCCCCTTTAAACGGGAAATAAACCAGGAATGAACCCCAAGGAAAGCCTGGAATCTTGGGAAGCTGCTCCAGCTTTCCCTGGGAATCCTGCTGGAATGAAAGCCCCCCGCAGGGCAATCCCAAACCTTTGGAATCATGGAATTAGGGAATGGTTTGGGATGCAAAGCTCAGCCAGCTCCATCCCAGCACCTCCCACAATTCCAGGTTGCTCCAGGCTCCATCCAGCCTGGCCTTGGACATTCCCAGGATGAGGCAGCCACGGATTCTTTGGGAATTCTGGGATTTTAGGGAAGCTGTGCATTCCCATCATGGAAAACGCACTTCCCGAGGGAATTCCGGGCTGGACATTGGGAAGAGGAGGAGAGCGAAGCAGCTAAAAGGAAAATTCCCAAATTGTCCTTGGAATGTGGGATGGGAATGGGAAGAACCTCCCGGGCCCTGGAGGGAGCTCATTCCTGCCTTTCCCAATCCCACATGACCCCCGTTATCCCGCTTTTCCCTGGCTAAAACTCCCTCTGGAGAGGCTCCTTTCAGCCTCTGGATCATTCCCAAAGATTTGTTCTTATCCAGGCTTTTAGAGCCAAACCCGGCTTTACAAAGCCGGGCCTTGGAGCCAAAGCCAGGCCATGCCTAAGCCGGGCTTTTAGAGGCCTCCCATGAATATTTTAGGCCAGAGCAGCACAGGGATGAGGCCGGTGAGAGCTGCAAGGATGGGAGATGCTCCAGGGGGAATTTTCCGGAATCTTCCAGCTGGATTTGCTGGGATGAGCTCGGATCCTCCTTCCCTGAGGGTCTGGAGCAGCCAGGGAAAGCTCTGGAACGGGAAATGTTTTGTCTTCTGGAGTCAGCTGTGATTTCATTGCCCTGTGGGCTGGAGGCTCCCGGTTTTCCTGGGTTTTTGTGGATTTGGGAGGGAATTCCCAGCTCTGCAGCCCCTCTGCACCAGGAATTCCAGGGGTCCTCAGTGCTGGGGCTGCGTCTCCTCATTTCTATCCCAAAAAATCCCCAGGATGATTTGGCCAAAAACGGAGCTTCTGGAGCTCTCACCTCATTTTTTGGGATCACCAAATCATTTGGGCTCGTTTGACCCCTCCTGCTCCCGGTTTTTAGAGGCCAGATAAGGAGCTCATCCCAATTATCCGTGGAAAAGATGATTTCCCTTTTTTCCAGCTTCATTCCTTCCTTGTTATCCCAGAGAAATGAACATCCAGGCCAGGAGGCCAAGGAATTTCCCAGATAACAAAGAGAAATTAAATTACTTTATTCCCCCCTGGCCCAAGGAGGTGAATTCCTCCCTGAACTCATCCCTGAGGATTATCAGGAATAAACTCCGACTTTTCCAAGGTTTTTAACCTGGCCCAAAGGTTCCCTGACCTCATTCTGGGCTGAAAATTCCGATTGGAGAAGTGCTGAGCTTCCCAAAAAATAATCATGGCTTGGAAGTGGAATTCTGGGAATTGGAGGTGCCGACCTGAATTTTGGGAATGCAAAGTTTGGATGAGGGAAGGAACTTTGTAGGGAATATTTAGGAAGTGCAGGTGGCTTGATTCTGGTTATTCTCAATATCCAAAATTCCTTTAAAAATGGATTTCCTGGAAAACACCAGCGTTGCCTTCAAATTTCCACCTCCTGGTTTTCCCACGTTTCATGAAATCCCTGGAATGGTTTGGGTGGGAAAGGGATAAAGCTGATCCCATTCCAAATCCCAGGTTGCTCCAAATCCCATCTAACCTGACTGGGATTTTTTCAGGGATGGGGCATCCCAGCTTCTCTGGAAAACAGGGAATTCCTGCCATGGCTCTTCCACTGATTTTGGATATCAGCCGGGATAAATCCCATAAATCCCTGCTTTTTCCTCATTTATTTCAGGGGTAGGGTGATACTGAGGGCTCTTGAAGCAGAGAATTCCCAGAATTTGGATGCCCGAGATTCAGGGGCTCCTGCAGGATCCAACGGGCTCCAAAGGAAATCCACGAGCTCACTCCCTGCTCCTGGAAATTCCCGTGGGGATCAGATCGTATTGAAGGATTTTCCCATATTTGAAGGGTAGCCCCAAATCCTTCCCGGCCGGGTTTTCCCGGTTTTCCCTGGAAAAGAGGCTGCCAGCAGAGGGCACACAATGGATGGAGATGGGATCCTGCTCCCAGCTCTTCCCGAACCCCTTCTCCAAGAGGACAAATGGAGGCAGGAAGCGACATTCCCGAGGTTGGAGAGGGTCGGGAATGGGATCTGGGATCCACCAGAACTTCCAGGAGTTTGGGATGTGATTATGGATCAGAAATCCTTGGCTGCTCCTTCCCAGGAATCTCAGATCCCTCAGAACTTCCAGGACTTTGGGATGTGATTAAGGATCATCAAACCCCGGCTCTTCCCTCCCAGGCCGGGTGGGAATGCCGTAAATCCCAATAAACCAGCGGAGCATTAAAGGAGTCGGGAGTGATCCATAAAAAATCATGGAAAGAGCCGGATGTGACTCCCAGAGCAGGAGCAAATCCCGGCTGTTGTTCCCTGGCACCTTTGGAATGTGGTTTGTCCTTCCTGATCCATCCTCAGCCAGAACATTCCCTGCTCCATCCCAAACTTTAGCAGGGATGCAAATTCCCCTCTGGATGCGCTCCCTGATCTTGGATTTGACTTTGAGGCTGGAAGGGAAAAGCCAAACAATTTCTGGGATGGAAAAGGGATTGGGAGGCTCCACAGATCCCAAATTCAATGATTCCTCCTAAAACATCCTGAATTTATTCATCCCGACATTTCCTGGGTGGATCCCTGGCTGGATGAACTCCTCCAACACATCCAGCTCTCCATCAGCATCCTGGATAATTAATTTCAGGAATTAGCAGCAATTCCCTTGGATTTGGGACAGGAAAAGAGAAAAGGTGCAAAGTAGGGATTGCATCGGAAATTCCACACTTTGCTCCCAGCTAATTCGGACAAATCCTAAATTCCAGAGGGAAGACGTGGCTGGGAGTTGGTGGAGCTCTTCTGGAGTTTCCCACTCCAGCTCAGGACAAAGACTTTTAGAGGGAAACACGAGGTGGAGTCACATGGGAAAGGGGAGAAGAAGGGGCCAAGCAATGCCTCGACCCCATCCCAAAGGCAAGCAATAAAATTCCCAACTTTCCAGAGGGGTGTCAGGAGAGCAGGATGCTCCCGGGAATGCCGAATCCATCCCAAATCCATCCCTGGAGGAAAGGAGCCCACACTTTCCCGGCATGAGGATTTATGCCCTTCCATAATTCCTGAGGATCCCACAAGGAATTGGGAGGAGCAGGACAGATCCTGCTCTGTTTATTCCAGATTTGATTCCATTGGGTTGGAATTAGTTAAAGTTGATTTTTTCCCACCCAGACACCTTCCACTATTCCAGGATGCTCCAAGCCCCATCCTTGAACAATTCCTGGGATGTGGCCAGAGCAAGGATCCTCCTCATCATTCTGGAATTCTCTTTGCCAGAGTGAGGAATCCCAAAAGCTTGGGAAACAATGTGGCTGAGACCCCCCAGGTGAGCTGGAAACCCCAAATCCTTCAGAATTCCCACAAACTCACCCCGGTTTTCATGGAAAACATCGGCAGGAAGGGCAGGAAAAAGAAGGAATTCAACCCCAGGCAGAATTCAACTGGAAGGAGATCCTGGTGATTCCCTTTGGATTTTCCCATGTGCCTCATCCCAATCCTTCATCCCATATCCCTCCTATCCCCGTGGCATTCCCACAAGCAGCCCTGCAGAGAGGTTGGATCACCCTGATGAATTTTTGGGAATGCTTGGATTGCATCCTCGAGGTCTTTTCCATTCCTTTCTCTCCTGCTTGGCAGGGCTTTTCCCTTTGTATCCCACACTAAAATCGCCACACTCCGTTCATCCCAACCTGGGAACATCCCATAAAACCTTGGAATCGCCGCCAGATCCCAGCTATTCAGGAGCCCCATTAGGCTCAGCTTTGGGTGCTTTGAAAGCCGCCTGACCTCTCTTCCCAATCAATTCCCAGTTATTAACCGGGAAGAACATCGGGAGCTGCATTTGCAAATGGAATGTGCTGCTGGATAATGAACTCCTGAAAACATTCCAGGGGACAGGAGCCCATCCACTCCCGGATTTCAATCCCATCCCCGCACCCCCAAACTGACAGAATTCACGGAATTCCAAGGAATTCAAAGGGATAAAACTTCCCGAGCGGAGTTGAAGGGCTGGAGCCTGTGAGGACTTTCCCCGAGCTGTTTCCTGGGATCCCTGGGAGTTTTTTGGGAGTTAAACACTGGAGCAGCTGAGCTGCCAGCTTAGAGCCGAGCTTAGTTATTAAACCGCTCCTACCTCCAACCTGGGCTCAGCCAGAGGCTGGGGGAACGCCGGGAGGGGCGATCCCCCTTTTTAGGGGCTCCATCTCCCTTTTTAGGGGCTCCATCTCCCTTTTTAGGGGCTCCATCTCCCCTTTTAGGGGCGCATCCCCCCCTTTTTGGCATCTCCCCCCCCACCTTGGAGGTGCCGGAGCCGCGCAGCCCTCGCGGGATGGAGCGGAACCAAACCCGCACCGCCCGCTCCAAATCCTCTCCGCCCGCCCGGGGATGCTTTGGGAGGGTCCCCGGCTCGTTGCTCCCCCCACCCATGGGTGCGAGGGTCCCGCGGCGCCGCGCGGAGCCCGAACAAAGGCGGGGGAGGGGGCGATGCGGGGCTGCCCCGGCTCCTCCCGGCCCCCGCCCCCGCCGCCCCCGCTCTCCCCTCCCCTCGCTCTCCCTCCTCCCCCGGTAAATCCGAAGTTTCCTGTTGGGCACGGGCGAAGCTCGGCGGAGCTGCCTCCTCCTCGCTCCTTGGGATTTACCGTCGGGAGAGGCTCGGGAAGGGCCCCCGCCACCTCCTCTTCCTCTTCCTCCTCCTCCTCCTCCTCCTCTTGCTCTTCCTCCTCCTCCTCCTCTCCCCAGCCTTCCTCCATCCTCCATCCCCGCGGGCGGGCGCCGCACGCCGAGCCCCAACCCCTCCCTTCCCCCCCGCTGGATTTTGGGGGTGTCACCGTGCCTGGCGTGGGGGGGCTCGGCCACCCCCCGGAGCCGCGGTTGTCGCCGGTCCCATGTGAGCTGCAAGGCACGGCTATGCCCCTGGGGACAGCGCGCTCCGCCCAACTAAGGTAAGACACCCCCCGAGAATCCACCATCCCCCAAAATCAAACGCCAGAAGGCTCCTCCAGGGGGTCCCCGAAGGGTGGGGGGCACCCCCAGCTCGCCGTGGGGGGCGGGAGCGGCCGCGCCCGGGCGGAGGCTCGACCTCCCCCCCGCCCGCCTTTGTTGTGGCTGGAGCGCCGGGACCCGGCGGAGCATCCCCGGGAGCCGCGGGGGAGCGGGCCCGGCCCTGACCCGCTGCCCTCGCCCCGCAGGTGCCGCTGGCCGCGACCATGAGCGCCGGCGAGAGCCGCGAGCCGCCGCTCCCGGCCGAGGTGCGGGTGCCCATCACGGCGCTGCCGGCGCCGCGCCGCCCCGCCGAGCAGCCGCCCGAGGATGCCGGCAGCGGCTCCGGCAGCGGCTCCGGCTCCAGCAGCGGCTCCCCCGGCCGAGAGCCGCCCGCCGAGCTGGGCTCCGAGGAGGAGGAGCAGGTGCCTTACCCGGCGCTGGCACCCACCGCCTTCTTCTGCCTCAAGCAAACCACTCGCCCGCGCAGCTGGTGCCTCAGGCTGGTCTGTAACCCATATCCTTTCCCTCGGGACACCCCCGGGACACCGCGACACCCCCGGGACCCTCCCCGTGGCCGGAGCATCCCGGCGGAGCTGCGCGTCCCCGCTGCCGGCAGCGCCCGGGGATGCCACGGGAGCCACCGGCGTGTCCTCGGTGTGTCCCCAGTGCCAGCTCGGAGAGGGGGACAAGGGGGATTTGTGGCAGCGGGACACGCGGGGAGCGTGTCCCCAGTGTCCCCCGTGTCCCCCGTGCAGGGGACACGCCAAGGTCCCGCAGCGGCTCCGTGCGAGTGTCCGGGACGGGCAGGACGGAACCGCTCGGAGGGGGCGGGGGGTGCGGAGCCGCGGCCCCCCGAAATTCCCCAGCGGGAAAAATCCCACAACTCCACTCGCCGCCCGCTGGGATGGGAATCCTCGCAATTCCAAAGGCGACCTTGATTTTATTGGGATGCCGGGGGGGATCAGCCCCTCCGCTGTTTATATAAGAGCCGCGAGTGCACGGGAGCTTTCCCGACGGGGAGAAATGGAGCTGGAGTTGCTTTGGGAAAGGCACATTCCCGAAAAGTCCCCTCCGCTTTTGTTCTGCTGCAACTTGCAGGGAAGGACGGGAACAGTGAATCCCTTAAATCTCCGCCGTTGCTGGTGTCCTTTCCCGGCTTTGGGAATGTTAAATAATCATCCAGCAGCGTTTTCCTCTGGCTCGTGACATCCAGGAGATGGAATTTTCCCCGGAATGCTGGGTGCGAGCGAGAGTTGTCAGTTTGTGCCCGGAATCTTTGGGAAGTGAGCTTTTAGCACGGGCATTGTGTGGAGAATTCCTGCTTTTCCCTGCCCCCCATCCCTGCCTGCCTCTCTCCCCGTTATTTATTAATTTATTAGCCCCATTATTTATTAATAAGCTGATTATTGATCTGCCTCAGCTCCCCACACAAACCCCTGGTTCTCCCGAGCAGCCAGCCCAGCAGGAATTGCACATTCCTCCCGGGAATGCTGCCCCAGGCTGGGAGCTGCAGGAATATTCAGAGGGAAAATCCCACGGTTTTTATGGATTTGGGGCTCCTTTTGTTTTGCACAAAATGTTGACCAACTTTGGTTCTGTAGCGATTCCTAAAAACACTCAGGGATTCATTAAGGGTTGGATTTAGTCGGGAAAAATCCCTTTCCCAAATTCTTTTCTCTGGAAAATGGAGCTCCTTGGCCCCAGCTGCTTTCTTGGCTCTGCTCTCGTTGGGTGAAGTCTCTGCTTGCAGCAAATCTGGGCTTAAATTCCTCTTCCTAAAGTGCTCCTTGCTGGTTAAGCCAGGCCTAACATCGCCAGTGCCCTCCTGGCTGCTCATTCCAGCATTCCCGAGAGCCTGGATGCTGGAAAAAAGGGATCTGGGCCAACTGCAATTGGGATTTCCAGCCCTGAGGGGGGAACTTGGACGTGCGAAGGTGGAAGGGAGGAGTTGATGCTTAAATATTCCACAGAATGATAATTCCATAAGAAAAATGGGCTGGAGCTGGCCTTGGGGAGGGCACTGTGTTGTCACAGGCAGGAGTGAGTCAGGATGGATTTATTCCCTAATCTAGGTGCTTGTGATGGAAAACTTTGGGAGTCTGTGGGAGGAAAAGTCGTTTCCTTTGGCTTTGGGGGAGTCTGTGGGTTTGGCATTCCCGAAATCTCCTCTGGCAGGAGGAGAATTCCAAGGCAGGTGGTGTTTTGGGAGAGGGTTCAGGTGTGCTCAGGCTGGGCTTGGATTTTCCTGTTGGGAATTCCCAGCAGAGCACCCGCCTTTCCCAAACCTCCCCATCCGACAAAACATCAGCTGGAAATGGGGATGGATTGTGAACAGCCAAGCAGGAATTCCATAGAAATCCCAGGATTTCAGTGCTGGCGTGCTTGGGTGGCAGCAGGAGGGATGAGCTCCTTGCTGGGATTTATTCCCATTGTCCCAGTCTCCAAAATCAAATCCTTGGATTAAATTTTTCCGGAAGAGCTGGTTGGGATTTTTGGAGCCACCTCAGAGCAGGATCTGGATCTGGGTGTGTTGGAAACACCTGGAAACCGGGAGCTTGGGGAAAATTCCATGGAGTGGGACACTTGGGAAGCAGCTGGAGAGGGGATTGGAGGAGGAGCATGGCTGGATCAGTGCAGTGAGGGCTGGAATTCCTGGGAGATTTTCCACAGGGAAAAAGATCCCACAGAGGGAATTTCTGGCTGTGTGGATTTGGATTCTCATCCTGCCCTTCCCAAAGCACAGATCCATAAACCAGGAAAAGGAGTGTTGGGTTTTCCTTAGGATTTATGGAAGGGAGGGATGGGAATTGGGAATGCTCCCAAAATCCTTGGATCTTCCCCAGGTGCCCTCCTTGGATGGAGCTTTTTGGTTGTTTTTTCCAGGGAAGTTGTCCTTGCTCCCACTGGGATTGATTTGGTGGGAAGAGGGAAAGGTCTCGCTCCGTGCCCTCCAATTCCCATTTCCCCTCTTTTCCCTGTGCTTGCTGCTTTGGGAATTCTCCTCCTGTGAAATTCCAACTCCAGGGTCCAATTTCCAGCAGCTCCTTTAGGCTGATCCCACGGGAAACTCTGGGAATGGAGCTGCCTTCGGATGAGGCACCCAAAATTCCAACTGTGCTTCCGTCCCATAAACCCCGTGGGGATCTCCCTTTCCCACCCAGATTTTCCAAGAGCTGCCGGCCACTCCAGATATTTTTGGGAATCGGAGCTATCCCAGCCCTGTGGCCCAGAGCAGGTGGGAATCTTCCCAAAAAACGTGATTTGTGTGGCGCTTAAGCGGGAGGGGGTCACTGGGAGGCTTTGGAATGGCTAAAAAAAGCCGGAGCCGGGTTCTGGAGGGGACAGGTGGGGCGGGATCAGTTTACGGAGCCGGGAGCGTTCCCGGGAAACATTCCCAGCCGGAGGCATCAGCGGGAAAACGGGGATGGGGCAGATGGAGGAGCTGCACTTGGGGCTTCCTGCCTTTGGGAATGCTGAGAACAACCTGGGAAAATGATCCTGGAATGGATCCTGCTCTGCCTCCCCCTCTGCTTCCAGAGGTTCGGGTTAGTAACAGATTCCAGTTGAGGATTCTTGAGGAAAAGCGCTGATTCTGGGAGGTGGGAGCACTAATTAGGAGTGTGTTAATTCAATTAATCCGAGCAGGGTCACTCTAATGTCGCTTTTGCTGTGCAGTGGCATTCCCTGGATTTATTCCTGGATTTTCTGAGCTCAGGAATCTCTTCCCGAGCTCCAGGGTCACCTCCAATCCCAATTCCCACCCCAAAATCACGGATCACAACACGCAAAAAACCCAAACATCGTTTTTGGGATACAAGCCCTGATCCAAATGGGATTTTCCCTCAAACCCAGTTGGATTTTCCCTCTCTTTCCCTGCTGGGCTTTGAATTTCCCCCCCCTCCCCTTTTTTTTTTTTTTTTTTTTTTTATTCCACATAAAATTGGGAGCAAAGTTATTTATTTTCCTTCGGATTGGATCTCCTACGTCTGTTTATTTCTGGAGGGCCGTGGGTGGTGTTCTGTGCTGTTCCCGTGGGGATTTGGGATTTGCCACCCCTCAGGGTCATTCCCTGGCTTTTCCTGAGTGGATCCAAGGAAAGTCAAATGGGGTTTCCTTGAATATTTGGGATTAGCAAGGAAGGGGTGAATCCCTGGATGTCCTCAGGAGGGGCTGGAAGCACCTCCTGGATTTTTGGGTCATGGATGTGACCCTGGATGGGCTCTGATGTGGAGGAAAGCTTGGAATCCATCCCGGGACATCCCCAAGGGGTTTTTCCCTTTGGAAAACTGGGAAAAATGGGATGAAGGGATGGGAGGCACAGCACTAGGAATCTGCTTCCAAGCCTGGCTTTTCTAGGATCCCTTTATCCTAATCCATGTTTTATTGCCAATGGATTCCAGCGTTACCCATCCCTGCATCCCCAAATCCAGAGTTTTTCACAGAAAATAGGAATTCAGTGATTCCAGGGTGGTTTTGGGACTGCTTTTCCTCTTCTCCTGATTTAAGTGATATTTTCCTAGGCTGGATATTCCCTGGGAAATCCCCTCCAGTGCATCCCATTGGATTTTCCTGAAGATTCCTCATAATCTCTGGGAAATATCCTCAATTTATTCCTTATTCCAGACTAATTTCAGGGCAGTCTGATTCCCATTTTCCATGGTATTTATGGATGCATGGATCCATGGAAATGCAAGACTCCACTTGGCTTTGCCAGTTGCCTTCAGTTCCTCTCCTCAAATTTGCTGGAATCAACAAATCCCAGTCAAGTTTGGAGTTTGGTTTGGAATTCTGGGATGTGGATTGAGTCCAGGTGTGTTTTCCAGCATTTCAGGATGGCAAATTCCTTGGAAATGTGGACCAGTGTATCCCAGGAGTTGAACTGGGAATGCAGCAGATCCGAGGCTCCAGCTCATCCCTAGGGTTGGATCTGGGGCAGTGGGATCCCAATTTTTCCCTGGATATTTCCTGAATAACCATCCAGCTTCTCTGGGGTGTTTTGCTGGTTTTTAGGGATTTTTTAAATGGAAAAATGGGATTAGGTTGATTTAAACTCGGCTTTCCCTTGGCTTTGTGTTTGGGCACTCGGATCCCTTCGGATCCCTGACTTTTCCAAGCTCCAAGTGGAATAATTCCATTGGGACAACTGGGATCGCTCCTGTTTGCAGTCACTAAACTGGGAATTGGGATTTTCTCCCTGTTTTTGCATGGATTTGGGATTTGTTTCCCAATCCCTGCTGCAGCCAAGAATTCCTGCTGCAGCCAAGAATTCCTGCTGCCCACTCAGAGTTTTCCCTGGATTTCGCCGCTGGTTCCCAGTCTGGGCTCTCCTTGGGCTGCTGGAAATTCAGGAGGAATCCCAGGGAATCCAAAGCCATCCACGTGTGTTTTCCTTTAATCCCTCGGAATTCCATCCCCTGGAGTGCCTGCCCAGCGTTCCAGGGCTGGAATTCCTCATGTGAGGAATATTTTCCGTATATTTACACAGATGTTGGAAATTCAGATTTTGCTTTTAATTCTTAAGGCAACAGCTGCTGCTTGGGGCAAATCCCTAAATCCCCAATCCCTAAATCCTTGGGATTTTAAGGAAAATACACTTTAGAGGGAATATTTCGCTGCCTGGGATATGAGGGAAGTTACTCCTGGGTTATTCCATGACCTCACCCAGGAGTTAATTCCAGAACTTCCAATCCTTTTCCTGAAGCAGCACAGGAAGGGAATTAGAGGGTGATGAGCTCCGTGTCCAGGGCTCTTCCCAACCTCCCTGGAAATCTGGGAATGGTCACTCTGGAGCAGTCTGGGAAACTTTGACAAAAAGCAGCTGGAAAAGACAATTTTCCCATTTTTTTCCCAGATAAAAATCCGCTCTGGGCACTGCAGCAGGAGCAGGGATTTGGCAGCGGATGAAACGCTCGGCTCCGGGATCTCATTTTCCCTCTTTCCATGGACAGATGAGAATTGTGTGAGCTCACAATGCTCCCAGTATTTGGTTGTTTTTCCCTGGAATTCCAGAGGAATGGGATGGCTCTGTGGGTGTGCAGCTATTCCAGGCAGGAATTCCAGCTGGGTCTCTGCTCCCAATCCCTTCCCCTCCATCCCAGCGGGGAGGATTTGCCCGGATATCAAAAATCCCGGGACATCTTGCTGGAAGCAGGAGTTGCAGTGTGGATTTTTGGGATATCAGCCCCATTCCCGAGGGATGGAGGATGTTGGATGGATGTGACAGACAGAGATGTTTTGGGAAGAGCATCCCGTGGGATTCGTGCGGAGCTCGTTGTACCCAGACTCTTTGATCCTCTCCGCCTGTTTGTTTGGATTTTCCTGCTGTCCCAGGAATTCCTGGGAGATTTGGGATCAGAACACAGGTGTTCCCATGGATTTCTGCTCCTGTCTCCGAGGATATGGAGAGAAGGAGGAACTGACACCTCCTTTATTGGGAATGACAGGGAGGGAAGGACGGGAGACAAAGCAAAATGTGGGATTTGGTGCCACAAATGGGAATTCTTCGGGATTGGGAGAGGGCTCATTCCAAGGGCTGCCAGCTCAGGTGGGATGGGGCTGTTTAATCCCAAATCCCAACCTGCCAGGGATCCCAAATCCATCTCCAGCTTCCCTTGGGACAGAGCTGAGGGCAAACCAGGCAGGATCATCCCTGCTGGAGTCACTTTAGGCCCGAGTTTAAGGCAGGCTTAACCCCGCATTTCCCCAGAGTCAGGAACAGGGAGACTCGGGAATTAGGGAGTTGGGAGCAGGGAGATTTGGGAACAGGGAAACTCGGGAATCAGGGAGTCTCAGGAATCAGGGAACCATCAGGGAATGCTCTTGGCCCGGCAGCGTGTCCTGATCCCGGCTCCTGCTGGATGTTCTCCAGGACTTCTGGCCCTTCCGATGGCTCCTGGAGCGCTCCATTGCCAGCAATTCCTGCTGCTCCAGACATCCCTGGGATTCTGTCTGCCTGGGAATGCTGGACCAGAATCCCTAAAAAGGCTCCAGGGCTGGGGCTGCCAGGAGGGATGAACTGCGCATCCCCGGGGGTTGGTTTCTCAGGAATTCTGGGATGTGCTGCCCTTTCCAGAGGGTTGGGAAGCCAAAGGCTCCATTTTTTTTCACCAGGAGCCTGTCCCAAACTCCTTTAGACTCAATGTTGGGAAAAACTTGGTTTTTCCATGGAAATTCTCACCAGTTCATAAATATTACCAGGAATGGGATCGCCCCAGATTGGAAGAAACCTGGATAAACATGGAATTATCTGGGATGACCTCAATGCCAGGATGTAAATATTCCAGCTGGGTCTCTGCTCCCAATCCCTTCCCCTCCATCCCAGCGGGGAGGATTTGCCCGGATATCAAAAATCCCGGGACATCTTGCTGGAAGCAGGAGTTGCAGTGTGGATTTTTGGGATATCAGCCCCATTCCCGAGGGATGGAGGATGTTGGATGGATGTGACAGAGATCTGTGAATTTCCAGATGCTGTTTGCAGAGGGCTGGAGAAGTTTGGGACAATGGCAGGAATGACGGAATTCCCACCAAAGGGGTGGGGCTGGATTCCCTTTGGAATGGTTGGAATTGCTCTATCCCAGTTCACAAACTGGTGGCCCAGGCCAGAGCCAGCAGCTCCTCCCAGCCTTTGGAAAACGGATCCTGGAATATTCCCTCAAGTGCCACTGTTAGACACAAATCCTTTGGATCTGATCCAGGTATCCCAGATTTTCTAGCAACGCTTTTTGGGATCAGTGCTTGGGATCTGAGCATTTTCCACCTTCCTTCCTGGTGTTCTGGAGCATCCCTTTTATCCCAGAGCGTTCCCAGTGTCCCAGACCAGGCTCGGAGAGAAATCCCAATTGTTATAAAACTCCTCTGGAACACTTCATATTCCAAGCACAGCCTAATTCCTTGAATTGTGTAGGGAAAATCCTAGGAGATGGGTTGGGCTTAGCTCTGATTTGGGAAAGGTTTTGGAATTCCAGAGGTTTAATTTGGAGGAAAAACTTGTGGAATAGGAGGAAAAGAAAGTGAGGAAAAGGCTCTTTTCCAGCTGAGCTCGGCACAAATTCCATGGATTGATTCCTACCTGGAATTTTGAGGATTGAAAGAGACATAAAAGTATGGAAGGGACAGAATTTCCTAGGAATTTTGTAATTCAGGGATCAAGCATTGCTGTCCCTTTAACTCATGTTGGGAACAAGAGGTGACAATGGAGAAAAGTTCAACTGGACTGGAAAAATGGGAATATTTTAATATTCCTTCATTGCCTGATTCCAAAGTGTGGAATTTCTAGGGAATTTCCCTTTAGCAGCTCCCAACAGAATTCTGCTCCAATTCTTCCCTCATTCCCAGGAATTTTGCTGTTAGAGCAGCAAATTTTCCACATTTTTTCTCAAAAGTCTATTTCCTTCCCTGTCTTTTCCAAGTCAGATTCCCACCGTTCCTCTCCCACCTGAGCTGGGATATCCACAGGAAAACGGGATTTCCTGGAAGTGCTGGGAAAGCTCCAGCCAGGGAATTTTCCAGGGAGAACAAGTCCCAAGGAATTGGGACTTGGCAGGACATGAGGGGAGAGAGGAGGGAGAAAACCACGGAATTTTTTGCTTTTCCTCCGTTTTCATGGCAAAATCTCATTTTTCCCTTTGAGAGCAGCTCTCAGGCCACAAAAAAAAAGGGAATTATCCCTAAAATCCTCATTTTATTTGAAATCCCAGTTGGAAAGGGTGATCTGGGGACACGAGTGGGAATTTTGGTGCTGTTCCTTCATCTGTGCGTATTCCCGGTGAAATTCCCGAAGGATTTTCCACCCCACGCCCAGAAAAAGTTGGTTTGGGTTTGGTTTTTTTTGGGATGGGGAGGGAAGGAAAGGAGGAATTAATGAGCTTGGAGCCGTTGCCATGGCAACCTGTTGCTAATGGATCTCTGGGGTTTCCTCTCCACCTCCAGCCACGTTTCCTGGGAATATCATTCCCATGGCAACGGATGGCGCTGATCCCTCCCGGCCACCGCCTTGGAAGGGCACAAAAAAGCTCCTTTTTCCATCATCCCAGGAATTTTTAGTGGGGAAAAAGAATGCCTGCTACTCCAGAGAGTTTTTTTAGAATGCTTGGAGTAAAAATTCCCAACTTGATCCTGTCTTTTTTTTCAGAGTTTTTCATCCCAAATCCAACCCTCACCTCCCATGTGCTCTTTGCTGCCTCCTCTTCCTCGTCCTCCCCTTGAAGTTGGAATTCTGGGAGAAAAGCCTGGGAAAAGTGGGAATTTTGTGGTGTGGGATAATGAGGCACGAGGGGATCCCCTTGACCTTGGAATTTTGGGAGAAAAACCTGGGAAAAGTGAGAAATTTGTGGCAGGTTAATGAGGAACGAAAGGATCCCCTTGACCTTGGAATTTTGGGAGAAAAACCTGGGAAAACTGGGAATTTTGTGGCAGGATTATGAGGCACAGGGGCTCATTCCTTTGAAAAATTCCCGTTGTGCGTTGGCTTTCCGTCGCCTTTGGATGATAAAGATTCCATCAAATTCCTTCCTCCCAGCCTGAGCTCTTCCCTCTTCCCAATCCAAATGGATTTGGATGCAAATGGATTTCTTTGGATGAGCAGCACTCCGAGGAGCTGCTTTTCCAAGGAAAACTGGGTTTGTTCCTCTTTCAACCCAGGGACGGTCACTCGGAGTCATTATCCGAAGTTTTCCTGTCCCGTGGCCATCCCTGGTGGATTCCTTGCTTTCCAAAGGCTTTTTGGGAATGATGGCTTTGCTAGGGAGCCTGGAATGATTGGATCTTCATTTAGCCTGTTTATTTCCAGAGGTCCTGGAGTTCAAACACTTTTCCAGCCTTTCCAGAGCCTCCGGCTCGATCCACCCTGGAATATCGGGAGGATCAGCACCATTCCAACAGCGGGAGGATTTTTAGGGATTTACAGCCCAATCTGGTGCTTCTTGCTCTTCCTTTTCCCAGAATTATTCCTGGAACCCCGCTCCTAGCCGGTGTGGTCTCGCCGTTTTCCGTGTCCGTTCCGTGCCGGATTCCCGGCGGTGCCTGGAGAGGAAAGGTTGGATTTGAGGGAGATTTATGGATTCTGGCAGCTTTTCCAAGGATGTTCCGGCATCCTTGACCTTGGAGGAGAAGCTGGGCAGCACTGCAGGTTCCCACTTGGCTCCTTGGCGTGAATTCCCAGACTGTCAATCCTGAAAATGCTGATGTTGGGATTTTAGCGGAGCGTTAAAAATCCGGGATAATTACCTTGGAATTAGATCATTCCATGGGAGAGGTTCACAGCTGCTCCTTCCTAATCTGAGGTGCTGATTTAGGCTTTATTCCCTATTTCCTCTCGGATTGTTTAAAGGGAAAATAAATTGGCTCCATTAAAAAAAGATGGAATTCTTGCTTTTCCGGCAAATCTAGGCCGTGATTAAATCCTTCCATGGTAAAAAAATCATTCCAATTATTGGAGAGGGAATTTTTTCCAACCAAAGCTGAAGTGGTCACCCTTGGCTAAATTCCACCTTTTATCAATTTAATTGGAAAACATTCATTCCATGAAATAATCTGGGAATGCTGGGAAGGAATCGCCAGTTGCCAGGACAACCCATTTCTCCCTGGCTCCCTTTTTAATCCTTGTTTTTCCTCCCCCCTTTCTTTCTCCAATGTCACTTTGGATCATATCATCCTGACAGGAGATTTCATTATTTGGGAATTCAGGCGGCCTGGATTGAAAGGCAGAGGGATTTTTGGGAAGTTAATGGAATTTAGGGAGCTCTTCTTGTATCCGTGCCTGTCCTCCATGGAAGGTCACGGGGAGAAGTGGGAATTGCAGGGAAAGCTGGGAAATCAGTGGAAGCAAACAAGAGGCATCTCCTCCCTTATCCCAACACCTCATTCCAGCAGATTCCAGCTGGGAATGCCCTTGAATCCAAGTTGGATTTGTGACATGGGACACGGCATGGGATCCGTGAGCTCCATGGGATCCATGGATCCGTGAGCTCCTGGTCAGTGAAATTCCAGTGGCAGAATGAGGGTGGCTCAAAGTCTGCTGGATCCGGGTTTTTCCTGGAAAACCACTTCCCTCTCTCCCACCCTTTCTCCTCCCCCCTGGAATAATCAGGATTTCGGGTTGGGATGGAATTTTGGTTCATGAAGAAGGAAATAATTCCGGAGGAAGGCATGGACACAGGGCTGGATGTCACCTCAAAGGGAAGAGTTGGTGGCAGGTCCGTCCACATTCCATAGGAATGGATTGGACATTGGGAAAAGGAGCCCGGGCAAAATCCTGACAAAGATCCAAAGCCTTCAGTGCAGCCTGGACCAGGCCAAATCCCAGAAATCCCTGGGTTTGGTCATTCCAAGGAAACCCTTGGCTCAGCGTCCCAAGGGTCTGACATCCCAGGATGAGCCGTGGCTGTGTTGAAAATCCAAGGACAGGATTCCTCGTGCATTGCTGGGAAAAATGGGAAAAGCTCTGGAATACATCCAGGAGTGGCGCAGCACTGATTTCCAGGGAGATGTTTTTGGAGCTGGATTTGGGGCTGTTCCCACATTTCTCAATTGTCCCACAACTCCCAGTGCACTGCCAGCCCGGATGTTGGAATTCTGGGGGGAATAGATTGATGTGGAATTTTTGGGAATAGACACTGGACTTCAGAAGCGAGCCTGAAAAAGCAAAGCCTCGAAAATAAGGTTATTCCTGAAAAATCTTGGATTACTTGGAATCCACTGAAATCCCAGCCTCCTCTGACTCCGGAGCTCCGGAGGGATAAATCCATTCATTCCGGCCCCGTTCCTGATCCATTATTTATGGCCCAACATTTGCTCTGGAAAACATCTCTGTGTGCTCACTGCCAGAACCTTTGGATCCCACGGGATTTTCCCTGTTTAATGAGTCCCGGGGGCGGGAAGAGGGGTCAGGAGAGGGGGAGACTCTGAGCGTCTCCGCTCGGGTTTTTCCTGCTCTGGGTTGCTCCAGTTTTGTAGGAATTCTCCTCCCAGCCAGCGAGATCAAAGGAAAAAGGGAAAATAAATCCACGGAGCCGCTTGTTGGGATTTCCCTTTGGAGACACCTAAATTGTAGCTTTGCTTTTCCATCTGCTAATTATCCATTGTTGGATTTTTCCATTTAATTTGTTGGTTGTTCCCTTTTCTTTTTATTTTTTTTTTCCCTTTAAATCCACTTTTTTTCTGGGAACACTGGGTTCTGCGGGAAGCTCATCCGTCCCATCCCAAGGATGCTCTGGAATGAATCCGTTTAGGATCATTCCCATTTTTCTGCCCCCTCCCTTGCCCTCGTGGCTCTGGCTCCAATGGGATGATTTATTTTCCATTTGCCAAAGGATGGAATAATCCATATCCGTGTGCCTCCGGCTCTAATCCCTCTTTTTTTTTTTTTTTTTTTTTTTCTTCCCCCTGGGCGATTGCATTCCATGTGGGAGGGGCTTTAAAGCACAGGGACAGTGACCACACTAATGACACTTTCAGGGATCCAGGGGCAGCCACAGCTTCTCTGGGAATCCCATCCCATCCCCTCCCCACCCTCCCAGCTGGGAATTCCTTCCCAAATCCATTGAAACCTCCTCTCTTCCAGTTTAAAGCCATTCCCCTTTCCTGAGTGGGGGGAGGAAGCTTTTAAAGGAAAAAGAACTCTGGGAACATTTAAATTTTTCTCTCTTTGAGCAAAATTCCTCCAAAATCTGATAAATCCTGGATAAAACCATGTGATTCCACACAAACCTTGGCCTTTCCCTGTGCTGGGCAGGGAAGGAGCAGGATTGGCTCCAAGGAAGAGTTTGGAGATGTCAGGGCTTATCCAATGGAAGGGAAAAAATGCCCGGAACCCTTCGGTGTTCCCGAGGTTTGTCAGGAAATCTTTCCTAACGACTTCACTCCGCTTCTCCAGCTGGAGTTCCGATGGGGTTTGGAGGGAAGGACATCGGAAAAGATGGATAACAGCGGGAATTCAACAAGGACTCCAGCCAATTTTCCTTTGCAATCCAATTTCCACAAGCAGGATGTACCACTGGAAATGCCAGGGCTATTTATGGATCCTGGGATCAAGGGGAAATGTAGAAAACTTTGGAATTTCAGCAGCTTTATCAGGATCTGGGAGGAGGGAGAAGCTGTTAATGCTGGGAATGGTGTGGAGGGAGCTGGGGGACACATCCAGCCCCATTCCCTGCCTGAGGAATCCCAAATCCTGCTCCTTCCTTGCCTTTTGTTCTCCCTGGGTCATCCATATATGGGGCTTTTCCAGGAGAAACCTCCCAGCAGGGCTCCCATATCAACAGTGGCAGCATCCCAGGATTTCTGCAGCTCCAAGCTCCCGGAACAGCTTCCAGCTGGAATTAGGAGCTGCTGGGAATTCGGAATCCCAAGCAGTTCTTTTGTCACTGTCAAACTCCCACCTGGAATTTGCTTGGAATTCTCTGTGGCTGTGTTGGAAAGCCGAAAGGAGAAACCTCTGGAATGCAGGAGTTCCCGGGATTGGAGCATTTTTAGGAGTTTTTTCCCATTTTTCCCCTTTTTTTTTTGGTGGCTGTACAAAGCTCCCACCTCTGGGAGTTGATCTCTCCATGGATCCATGTTTTGTGCAATCCAAAATCTGCACCTGCAGGGATCACACTCGGAATTCCTGCTGGCAGACTCGGATGGTGCATCCAGAATTCCCTGATTTTTGGGGGTTGGATCAGAAAGGAAGAGGAATATCCCCTCTGCTCCACAAGTGTGTGAGCAGGGAGGGGCTGATCCACGAGGAAAACTGACAGAGATTCCCAGGAAAGCTGTGGTTGCCCCTGGATCCCTGAAATTGTCCAAATCCAGGCTGGAGCAGCCTGGGGTAGTGGGAAGTGTTGGGATTGGAGCTGGATGAGCTTTAAGATCCCTTCCAATTCCAAACCAGTCTGGAATCACTCTGGATCAATGATAGCATCCAAAACTTCCCAGTTCAATGGGATCATCCCCTGGATTGTGATGGGGGATTTGGGATAATTAGGGCAGGATTTGATCCTGGGTATGTCGGTGTTGTATCCATGGATATCAGCTCCTCGTGTCCTAAGGGACAGGAGGAAAAGCAGGAAGAGAAATGGGAAAACCAAAGCTTTTCCCATCCTTCCTGTCCCTGTTTTCACAGGATGGAAATATCCCGCTCCAACCATAAATCCTGATCCCCGGGGGGAATTTTTTTCCCTCTGGAAACGGAATTTTGTGCCGGCATAACCTGGCAACCCACCCACGTCGGAGGCCGAGTTATCCAATAATTATTGGATATGGGACTGGGAGCAGCTTCCTCTGCATCCCTGAGCTATTGATCCTTGGAGGTTCCCGGGATTAGAAATGCAGGGAAGGAAATGGGAATTGGCATTTGAAAGGTGGCCCTGATGATAATGGGATCATTTCCTCTGGAGCAACGGCAAAACCGGGCTGATCCAGCAGGGATGGGGATGTGGGGTTTGGGCTTGGCTGGCACTGGAGAATTCATGGAATCATGGAATGCTGTGGCTGGGAAGGGGCCTTGAAGATCATTTTGTTCCAACCCCAACACTTCCCACTATCCCAGGGTGCTCCAAGTGTCCAACCTGGCCTTGGATGTTCCAGGGATGAGGCAGCCACAGATTTTCTGGGAATCTGGGGCCTCACCACCTTCCCAGCCAGGAATTTTTTCCCCAATATTCCATCTAAACTTTCCCTCTGGCACAGAAGCCCCATCCATATCCCCTGGACATGCAGCATCCCGTTCTCCAGGAACCTCAGATAATTTCCCAAATCATTCTGAGATCCCAGGAGTTGGCACTGAAAGGAATTCACTGCTTAAAATGAGCTGGGAATTTCATCCCAGAGTTAAATTTCAGTCAAATTCCTGTTCTCAGGAATTTTCTGGCTGGTTTGGAGAAGGAAAAGCATCTTAAAATCCAATGTTATTGACTCATCCTCTCCCACACATCCTGCAAATGTGGCTTTGGGAAAAGCTGGAATTTTGTGGATGGGAAGGATCCGTTTGGAGCAGGAGCTGGGTCCTGGCTGGCTCCTGGCTCCCATGGGACGATGGTGCTGAGGATTTTGGGAATATTTGGGTTGAGAGGCTCTGGAAATTCCCACTCCAGAATGTGTGGAGCTGTTTGCAGTTTGGTATTGGAGCTTCCCGCTGATCCTGGCTTTTCTTAGGGATAACTCTGGCCCTTGGGACGCCAATTTCTTTTGGAATTGGATTCAGTTGGTTTTAAACTTTGGTAAAATTTAGATTGTGGCTGTGGAGATGCTGGATTTGGATGATTTTTTCTTGGAAGTGGGATATTTATCCCTGAAAACAATCGCAGGTGCTGTGGGATTTCTGCTTTTCCACGCTGCTTTCCCAGGCTGTGTCCATTAAATCCCAGAAAATCTCTTGTCTCTGCTCCCCTGTGACAATTCCACCTGATTTCTCCTTTCCCTTTATCCTTCCATCCCCTCTCCCGCCTTTCCCTGCTCCACTTTTCCCAGGAGTTCAGCCCCTGGTCACAGCCAGGTCAGAGCAGGATTGAAACGAGGCCAGGCTTTGTCCCAGATGGAAAACGAGGAATATTTTTGCTCTTGGAAAACATTCCCGATGTCACTTCACGTTAGACACGACACCACCGCCAGCACTTTCCCAGTGTCTGCTGGAAAATCAGGGATTTCTGCTGGAAAATCAGGGATTTCTGCTGGAAAATCAGGGATTTCTGCCTTTTCCAAGAGAAACCAAGTGCTCAGCAGGCAGGAATTTCTCCTCTGCTGCTTTTTCATGTTATTTTTTCCTGGGAAAAATCTCTTCTTCAGGGAGAAGGAATGGGATCACTGGGAATGGGAGAGTTTAAAACATGCTGGGAGTCGAGGATTTGGCCACGACCAAATTCCTGCTTTATTCCTATTGGGATTTTTGGGAATCATCGAAAATCCCATGGGATTTAAGGCTGAGGAGGGGGAATGGGGAGGGAAAAGAGCATGAAATGTTTGGATTGGGATCAAAGCTTGGCATCAGCCTAACCTGGGCTGCTGATCCCTGATCCCAAGGATCCCAAATCCCCCTTTTCCATGGAGCAAAGGTTGGGAATGCAGCTCTGCCAGGGGCTGCTGCATCTTCCAGAATTCCACCCCAAAATTCAGCATTCCGGCCTCATCCAGCCTCGGAGCTGCTGGGATTTCCCTGGATTTGTGGTGTCCCCCAGGACATCCAAAATTCCATGGCTGATCTCCCATCCAAAGGGGCTGGAAAACAGCAGAAAAACTCCTTTAATTCCCAAATCCAGGCCTGGATTCCCAACTCCTCCAGGGATTTTTAGGAGGGAGCAGCAGTTTTGGAGCTGATTGTAGGGCAGGATCAGGACAATTCCAGCATTTCCATGATCCAAAGTTTCTTTGGGAATATTTTGGTGATAATTAATCCCCATTCCCAGCACTTCCAGAGTCTCCAGGAGCTGCTGGATCTCCAGCTGCTCAGAGCCATAAATATGGAATTTGTGTCAGCTTTATCCCTTTGGATTGGCACCCAGAGGAGGGAAAATGCCTGATCCAGCATTTCTGTCCTGGAAAAAAATCCCAAAGCCAGCGATTTTGGATGTCAGGAAATCCTTTGGTGTCCAGGGCTGTCATTTTGATCTCCTCTGGTTTTCCTTTCTGAGTGGAAAGAAGTGGATGTGCCCTGGAAATCTGGGAAGCACTGGGAAAATAATTTTTTACCACCTTTTTAGGGAATTAAAAAAAAAAAAAAAAAGAAAAAAGAAATTTCTGGGAATTTTGAGAATTGGATTTGAGGGGTGTGAGGAGTGTCCTTGTCCCACCAGTGGGAATGCTGGGATGCACTGGGGCACTGTGGAATCCCTGGAAGAGGAAGAAGCAGCAAATTCCCACTTTTTTCTCCTGCACAGCTTAAAAGTGGTTAAGGAAGGAATTGGGAAAAATGGAGGAAAATCCAGCTGAGAGCTCTGTTCATTCCCAAGCCATAAAATTCTGGAAAATAGGGACTTAGAAGGCAACACTTGGAATTATCCCACTTTGTGGAATTAATGGCAAGGGTTTTTTTTAATTTTTAAATCCATTTCCAAGAGGAGAAATCTTCCCTTCAGCAAAAGGGAGCAAAAGGGAAAATATCCCAAACCCTCGGGCTCCTGGAGCATCCTCGTTTTCCAGCCCAGCAGAGTTGGCAAAGCTGCTGCTTTTCCTTCATTTCCCATTTTTCCTGGTAAAATAGAGATTGGGAAGTGACGGGTGTGAAGTGGGAAAGGCCTGGGATAAAGCTCTGGCATTCCAGCTCCTCCTCCCATTGGATTTGCCTCTTCCCAGTTGCTCCCAGCTGGAAATGTTGCTCCAAAGGGAGATTTGAATGGGAAGTGGGAATGGGACCGTGTGTTCATCCCTGAAAATTCCAGGAATGCTGATGGATTTAATGGATGAGGTTAAAGTTGGGTTTGAGTGCAGCATTCCCTATTAATTAGTGGGAATTAAGGAGTGATCTCTGCATGGAGGCAGGAGAAGGATTTGCCCATCAGCTGGGTCCTGCTTTCTGCCAGGAGTCAGAGGGAAAGGCAGGCTTGGATCAGAGAATTCCAAGAGTTTTAAAATCTCTTTTTTGGCCTGGCTTCTAAACCAGGGCACAGAAAATCCCGTGCTGGAGAATTCCATGGAATTCCGAGGTGCTGCAGGGAAGGAGAGTTTGGGAAAGGCAGGAAGGGGCCGATTTCATCCAGGAGCAAAAGCTGGGCTGGGAGGGAGATCCCTGGATAAAATCATCCAGGATTAAAGGATGGAATTCCTGCACGCAGACCCTGGGGAAGCCTCTCTCCTTGCTCCCTCCTCTTCCCATAGGGAAAGCTTCTTCCCATCGCTGGATTTGGGATGGGATGCAAATCCAAAATGCCTGGGGCTGGGGGAGGCAGCACCCGATGGGACGGGATGGGATGGGATGGGATGGGATGGGATGGGACGGAATGGGATGGGATGGGATGGGATGGGACGGGATGGGACGGGATGGGATGGGATGGGATGGGATGGGATGGGATGGGACGGGACGGAACGGAACGGGACGGGATGGGATGGGATAGGATGGGATGGGATGGGATGGGATGGGGATGGAATGGGATGGGACAGAATGGGACGGGACGGAATGGGATGGGATGGGATGGGATGGGATGGGATGGGATGGGATGGGATGGGATGGGGACGAGGTTTTTGTGTCACCGCCACCACCCGCCCAGACATTCCCACCCCCTGGCACATCCCGGAGCCTCTGGAATTGTCCCAGGCGCAGAAACCCGAGCGGGCGCGTTAATCCTTGGCTGCGCCGGGGAAAATCTCAAGGTCAGCGCGAGGCTTCGGCTCCCCCCGCTCCTGGAATCTTTCCTTTCATGTGGGAAGTGCCGGGATGGCTCCCGGCCAGCTGCTGGTGTCCCTGTCCCCTCCTCCATCCCGGGAATCGCCGCTCCCTGGGTGTCCCCAAAGGAATGTGCGGGGCGGGATGAGCGGAGCCGGCCCCGGGCGCGCGGCGCTGGAGTATCCAACTCTAAAAAGTTTTATATAAATGTAAATGTAAATATAAAAAATATAAATATATAAATGTATAAATGTATTTATAAACATGATATGTTTTTAATATAATATAAATATACTTATATATAAATATATTTTAAATATATTAATAATATATTTTAAATATATTAAATATATTTGCGCATTTCCCATTTCATATTTTATATATATATATATATATGAATATATTTTATATATATATATGAATATATTATATATATATATATATGAATATATTTTATATATATATATGAATATATTTATATATAAATATATTTATATAAATATAATATATTTTATAACTATATAATAAATATATTAAATATGAAATATATTTAATGTTTAATATTAATATATTTAATATTTGGTATACAATATAAATGTAATATATTTTAAATATAAATATATTTATATCTATGTTATAAATTATATTAATTATATTTATAATTATAAATATCACTATATATAGTTATATTTATATGTAATATATATTATATATACTATATATAATATAATATAATATAATATAATATAATATAATATAATATAAATAATAATATATAATATAATATAATATAATATAATATAATATAATATAATATAATATAATATAATATAATATAATATAATATAATATAATATAGATAATAATAAATAAAAAATAAATAAAAAAATAAATAAAAATAATAAAAATAATAAAATAAAAATAAAAAATGTGGACAGTGAGGATTAGGACACTCCGAGACAATAAAAAGCAAAGAATTTCAGACATTTTTGGGCACCGAGCTGCCCAAAACACACCCTGTGAGCAAAGGAATAACTTTAAAAGCAACAGCCTGCTGCATATTGATAGATCTCATACATGGTGCAGAAATCCCTTGCAAATTAAGAATTTTTCTGGTTTTTGTCAACGTCTTCCCCTTAATCCTGGTGGTTTTATAAAGATGGAGAGGAGGGGGAAGGACGTTTGTTTTTTCGGATGGGGCAGTGACTCTTTACGTGCCCTGTGGCTGTTACCTCTGTGCGAAGAGTTTCTTGATTCTCTCACCCCTTTCTTGAGCTAACAAAAAATATCCTACATGGCAGAGCTTCTATTTTAACATTGTGTTATAACCTAGAAATTAAGAGAATTGTCACAGCCTGACTTTCTAACGTCACACGTATAATCTTCATTGTAATACTTGCGAAAAGCCAACCATAAAAATGGGCGTTTTTCCCACCATCAAAGGGGGGAAATCCAGCAGGAATGCTCGGCAGCCAAGGGTGGGGAGGGCTCCCCGCTCCCCTTTGGGAGGAGCATCCCAAAGCCCCCTGGCGTGATCCCAGGGAAGGGAGCCGGGCAGGGACAGCTGCGAGCGGGGCAGGAATGTCCCCGAGCTCCCGCTGGCAATGCCAGGCCCAGCCCAGCGGGATTCCCACCGTCCACGCCCGGCGTGGGAGTGGGAGCAGCTGGATCCCAGCCCCCCCCCCCACCCCAACTCATGGAATTGCTGGGTGGGAAGGAGCAAAGCCCATCCCAAAACGCCTTTGGAGTCACCCAGGTCCCGCTGAGACCTTCTGGGGGGTCTCAGTTGGGAAGGGCCAGCCTCTGAATCCTGGGAATATCAGTGTGTGCGTCCCCGTTTGGATCCTCCTGGAATGCCACATGGGTTCCGTGTCGGGCTGGGAGGGGAGCCCTGGCACAGATTCCCGGAGAAATTGTGGATTCCTCATCCTGGGAGTGTCCAAGGCCAGGCTGGATGAGGCTCGGAGCAATTTGGGGTAGTGGAAGGTCCCTGCCCATGGAATTGGATGAGCTTTAAAGACAATTCCAACCCAAACCATTCTGGGATATTTTTCCAAGCAATCCACTGCCCTTTTGCTGCTGCAAATCCCGCTGTGATCCCGCTCTGCTCCCATCCGGGTGTGCCTGGACACAGGGACGTGGGACACTCCGCGTCACCAGGGCTGTCCCTCGCTCCCCCTGGAGAAGGAGCCAGATCCATTTGAAACTTTAAACAGGATTTGGGGAAGCAGAGGAGAGGGAAGCAGATGTATGGGAAATCCATGGATATCAAAGAGCAGGAGATTCCGTTGTGCAAACTGGGAGATTCCCACCCCTGGAGCTGGGAGATTCCTGCCCTTGGAGCTAAACTCATCCTGATGTGGGAATACAGGATTTTTCCAGAAGTTTCCTTCCTCCTCTTCAATCCCTCCTTTTGGGATTGCTCTGGTTTGACTGGAAGAGCTCATTGCTGATTCCTTGTCCCCATGGATATTCCCAGCTGGGAATTCCTGCTGGAATGGCTCAGGCCTTGCCTTAACCTCAGCCTAAAATATCCCTGATGTTCCCACCCTCCTGCAATTCCCAGCTGATTTCACATTTTGGGATGCACTGGAAGAGATTTTAGGGCTGAGGGGTTTCTCCCAGCAGAGAAGGAAATTCCAGTCCTCATTTCCTTGGTGTAATCCCATTTTCCTGCGTGTTCCATCCCTTCTCCCTGTCCTGCTCCCTGCTGGCAGCCGGGATGTGTGATCCATAGGGGATGTTGGTGTTCCACAGGGAATGTTGGTGTTCCACGGGGAATGTTGGTGTTCCACAGGGAACCATGCCGAGGCTGCTGTTGCAGTTTGCTCCCTGCTCCCATCGTCCCACTGCGTTTTCCCATGCCTTGGAGCCAGGATTTGCTGCTGAGCTTGGCCTGGGAGCCTCGTGGCGGGATGAGAACGATGGGAACTCAGGTCAGGAATCCTGGGAGAGGCTCAGGGCCAGCTGTGGAGGTGATTCCCAACATCTGGCCTGGCTAAACACGGCACAGAATCCCCTTGGAATGGGCCAAACTGGGAAATTCCCACTCCTGGTGGCTCCTTCTCGAGCATTTCCCACCTCTGGAGGTATCCAAGGAATACCTGGATGTGGCCCTCGGTGCTCTGGGCTGACAAGGTGGGATCAGCAGTCCTGGAGGGCTTTTCCAACCTCAGTAATTCCAGGATTTTATGGAGAGGGAAAGCACTGCAGGAGGCATTTCTGTCCCCATGTGCTCTGGGCTTTGCAGCAATCCCAGGTTTTTTTTCCCTGGATTTCTGGCGATATCCAGTAGCCAACGGGTTTCATCCCCAGCCAATCTTCCCTCTGGATCTCACAGAATCTCTCCTTCAGCCCGAATTCCAAATAAACATTGCCATGTTTGGAAATCTCCCTGCTGGGCCCCCCCTTTCCTCCCGCAGGAACTTTGGCTGGAGGGTGACTCATCACAATCCCTTCCCAAACAGCAGAAATTCCCAACGGAGCCGCCGGCCGGGATCTGCAGGGGCCTTTGGAGACCACAAAATCCCAGCCATTCCCACCCCTTTGGCCTCCAGATGGATTTGTCCCATTTTTCCCCCATTTTTGGAATTTTTTTGGCACTCGGAGCTCCTCTGCCAGCAGCAGCAGGAGCAACACCCTGGATGTGCCATTCCATGGGGTGATCCCAAGTTTGGGAACATCTTTTTCCCACTTCAACTCTTTCCAAGGCACACCCAGGCTGGGTTTATCCCTCTTCCCTTCCATGGAGTGGATTTTAATGGAAAAATTCACTTTTCTTGGAATCCTACTGAGCAGGGGCTTGGGGAGGTGGCTGAGAATAACAATTAGTGCTGGTCAGCCTGGCTCGTTAATTCATTAATTAATTAATATGCTGCTAATTACACTTAGATGAGGGATAACCTCTGAGGTGTGATTAGAGGGGTGCAGTAATTAGCCAGGCTGGGGTGGAGGGGAGAATTCCCAATCCAAGTTGGGATCCAAAGCTGCCACAGGGACAAATCTCCGCTGCTCCTGAGATCAGATCAGAATCAATCAAATCCATTCCCCAAATTCCTGGTTTTCCAAAAATAGGAGAGATGATGAACCAGCAGTGGTGAAGGGTGGATTGATGGGATTTTGGGAAGGAATTCCTGGCTGGGAGGGTGGGCAGGCCCTGGCACAGATTCCCAGAGAAGCTGTGGCTGCTCCTGGATCCCTGGCAGTGCCCAAGGCTGCTCTTCCATCCTTGTGGATTGGGGTTTTCCTTGCTCTGGGAATGCCGGGATGAGTCTGGCTTGCTCCTGGCAGTTCTCTTTGGACACTTCCACAAAACTCCAGAGGATTTGGGTGTTCCCTAAATTGTGGGATGTTATGGAATCACGGAGCCATGGAATGTTTTGGGTGGGAAGGGACCTTGAAGCTCAGCCATTCCCATTCCATGGGCAGGGACACCTCCCACTATCCCAGGCTGCTCCAAGCCCTGGCCAGCCTGGCCTTCCAGGGATCCAGGGGCAGCCACAGCTGCTCTGGGAATTCCATCCCAGCCCCTCCCCACCCTCCCAGGGAATAATTCCTTCCTCAAATCCAGTTTATATCTCTTTATTCCCTCCTGTCCTGACCCTGGTAAGTCTCTTCCCATCATCCCTCCCAGCTCCAGAGCCATGATTTTGGAATATTCCTGGGATATCTCACCAGAGCTGCCTCAGCTGATGAGATCTCCTTGTCAGGGGCTGCCAGGAGCTCCCATCCCTTTCATCCATTGCTATTCCTGGAAAACACGATTTTCCAAGGCTCGGGAGCTGCATTTGGGCAGTTCCTTTAAATAACCCTGATGATAAAGCGTTATCCATGGAAAGGCCATCTGTTCCTTGTGCTCCCAGAGCAGCTCCTCACACATCCCTCCCTCCTTCCAGCATTCCCAAAGTTTCCAGCTCAGGCTCTCCCCCACCTGTCCCACCCATTCCAAACTTTTTTCCCCAGGTTTTTGCGTGCCCCAATTCCAGCTCTCCTTGGAGGAAAGGTTGGATCTTCACCTGAAGTGCCGGGAGCTGTTTCCCTTGGAATTCCTGCCTCATTCCACAGGGCTCTGGAGCAGAGGGATCAGTTCACCTCAGTGATCTGTTTCCTGTGTTCCCAGACTGTGCAAGGCAACTTCTTCCCACATCCCTTCTTCCCTCCAGAATTCCCAAAGTTTCCACCTTGGGCTCTCCTACCTGTCCCACCCATCCAAGCCCTTCCAGGCCAGTTTGGTTTTTTTTTTCCAGTTTTTTTTTCCCAATTCTTCCCAGTTTTTTGTGTGTCCAAAATCCAGCTCTCCTTGGAGAGCTCTCTGCCCCTGAAGTGCTGGGATCTGCTTCCCTTGGAATTCCAGCCTCGTTCCACAGGGCTCACGTGGGGCTGGGCTGGAGCAGAGGGAGCAGTTAACCTTAATCAGGGCAGCCACGGGAAAGGTTGGGAAATAATTCTGTTGGAATGTTTGGATTCGGAGAGCTGACATTAGAGCGAGTAAATGTCAGAGGGAGTTTAAACAACAGAACAACTCTTGGAGGGCCACGTTTTCCTCTGGTGGATTGGGCTGCAAATCCACTTCCTTTCCACCCAGAATTTCTAAGCAGGGCTTGTATTCCCACTTGGAATTCTGGCCATGAACCTGCTGCTCCCTTCCCCCCTGCAGCCCAACTTTTCTTTGGATCCCACTTGTGTTTTCCCAGTTTTTTTCCACCTTTCTCTGTTGGCTGGGTCCCTCTCCAATGCATTTTCCACTGATGCCACCAAACTGGATTTTCTGGAGCATTCCAGGGTCTCCAGTGCCATTTCCCACCTGGAATGGCCCCTTGAGGATGAGCAGGGATGAGCTGGAAATAGAAACTCCCATTTTTGGGACAGGCTTCGTTCCCTCTCCCTAAGGGACAGGTTGGGATGGGGGAATTGGGATTGTGCTGGGCAGGACCAGGAGCTGGATCTGCTGATCCCTGGATCCCAGCTCAGGAGATTCCCTGATTCTCGTCGGGAGCAGAGAGCTGGAGCTGCTCACGGGTGGAATCTTGGCAAAGTGCTGGCAGGGAATTTATGGAATGTGCAGACACCGGGAAACCATTGCTATTCCTGGGGAAAGGAAGGGGCTGTGTGTGGGGCACAGGGAGGAGCTGGAGGTGCTGCTGGGTGGGCTGGGAGCGTCGGATAAACCGGGATCCTTGTCTGATAACCCATTCCTGGTGGGCTCCATGGAATTATTTGGAATGAGATAAGGACTGGGCTTGGAATAACCTGATCCAGTGGGAGGTGTCCCTGCCAGATGGGATAAATATCCGTGTTCAAAGCTGGAGCTGGGCACGATCCAAACCACAACTGATTTCCAGGTTGTGCTTTTTGGGACAGGGTTGTTTTTCCAAGGGTTTTGTGTTGGGATTCCCTGAGGAATTTTGGGACGGCTTAAATTTTGTACACCCTTCCCACCCCACCAAATGGATTCTCCATCCTCTGGATGGGCAGCTCCGGCCTTTGGAGCCCCAGGGAGGTTCCTGCAGGATTTAGGATGAGTCTTCTCCGCCTGGTTTTAGCATGGAAGGGAAAATTTGGGTGGCATCAAGAGGAGACCACCATGGTGGGAAGGGTTATCCCACCAGGAGCACCCTCACCCCAGCATTCCATCACTCCATGGCCACTTCCCGAGTCGTGTGTTATCCTGGGATAACAACTCACCGGTCCAGCCATGGACATCCCTCGATTCGCTCCTCCCAACTTAGAATTTGGGGGGGATCCACCTCCAGGAGCAGGATCCCCCCTCCAGGAGCAGGATCCCCCCTCCAGGAGCAGGATCCGTCCTCCAGGAGTAGGATCCATCCTCCAGGAGCAGGATCCATCCTCCAGGAGCAGGATCTGTCCTCCAGGAGTAGGATCCATCCTCCAGGAGCAGGATCCATCCTCCAGGAGGAGGATCCCCTCTCCAGGAGCAGAATCCATCCTTCAGGAGCAGGATCCCCTCTCCAGGAGCCGGATTCATCCTCCAGGAGCAGGATCCCCCCTCCAGTAGCAGAATACATCCTCCAGGAGCAGGATCCCCCCTCCAGTAGCAGAATACATCCTCCAGGAGCAGGATCCATCCTACAGGAGCAGGATCCCTTCTCCAGGAGCAGGATCCGTCCTCCAGGAGCAGGATCCCTTCTCCAGGAGCAGGATCCGTCCTCCAGGAGCAGGATCCCCCCTCCAGGAGCAGGATCCCCCCTCCAGGAGCAGGATCCCCCCTCCAGGAGCAGGATCCGTCCTCTAGGAGCCAGATCCCCCCTCCAGGAGCAGGATCCCTTCTCCAGGAGCAGGATCCCCCCTCCAGGAGCAGGATCCCCCCTCCAGGAGCAGGATCCCCCCTCCAGGAGCAGGATCCAGCCCCCACAAGCCAGGTTCCCACTCCCAGCTCATCTTCCAGGGCTTCCCCGCTCCGTGGCTCCCATCCTCCATCCCTGCTCCTGGCAATTACTCAGCTGTTTCTCAGCTGTTCCCTGAAGCGGCAGGGATGAGAAGGCAGCAGAGCTGTTGCTCCCAGGTTTTTTTTTTCCCCACATTTTATGGCTGGGATAAGCTGCTCCCGAGCCGTTGGAACAGCTGTGGGTCGGCAGAGCCGCGTGCCGGGCGCGGCTCCGGAGGCAGCGCCGAGCCCAGGGGCTCCAGGTGGTTCTTTATGACCCCTGCTCCCGGTGTTCCTCGTGGCTGGGGGGGGGCTGATTGCCAGGCTTTTCCAAACGAGCCTTTTGGGAGGTGTGGGATTAGGGAAAGGCCGGGAAAATGGGACTGATTTCCTCAGGCTCCAATCCTGACAAATCCTCACGCGCTCCCTGGGCAGTGTTGGTTTTCCTGCTGGGTTTTCCCGAGGCTGATGGATCACCTGCTTCCCTCCCTCCCTCTATTTCATCTCCTGGGATTTGTTCGAAATCCTGTGGATTTGTTTTGATGGGATTTCCTGGTTTTCCGTGACTGAGGGCATCCCGGCCATGCACTCGCTCCTTGCTGCTTCACAGATCCCGCAGCTCCCACAGCCCAGGTTTGGCTTTTCCTGACCAAAAGCTGGATTTCCCTAAGAGAATCCCCTTCCCTTGAGGTTTTCCAAACCCTGCAAGCTCCTGATCCTCTGGGATAAATCCATGGCACAGAGGAGGAGAAGCCTGAGCGCAGGCCGGACCCTCTTGTTCCCCTGTTGGTTCATTTGCCTCCGGAAGCTGCTCCATGAAGAAGCACTGGAATTGCTCTCCCGAATTTCCAGAGCTTGGCAAGGTTCAAGCAAAGCCTTCCCTGGCCCCTTTTCATTTCCCAAGCCCAATATTCCAAAGAAAATCCCTTTGCTTCCCTGGCCTGCAGGCAGCTCGTTCCAGGCTGGAGCGGGGCGGCCTCGTGCTTAACTGAACTGGGAATCCAAGAGGGAAAACCCAAGGATCCCAAGGCTGATCCCGCAGCACTTTTTGGGATGATCTGAGAGTGCCTCACTCCGGGATAACCCCGAGGATGCTCAGGTGCAGCTCCCACCCACGCCCCGCTCGGCAGGACCCGCAGAGCCTCGCCCACATTCCCGGGTTGCCCTTTCCAATCTGGCAGCTGCCAGGTCCTTGGGAAGCGCCTCAGCAGCGTTCCCTTGGCAACGGCGGGAGCTGGGAATGGCAAGGTGTGGGGGAGAAACACCAAACCCCACATCCGGCCACTTCCTTACGGGGACAGCCCCATCCCGATGGATTTTTCCCGTTTTTTTTGGTTTTTTTTTTTTCACAGCCAGGGGGGTATTTTTAGCTCTGACACGTCCCAGGGATCAAATATCCCACAGGATCCGGGAATTGGCAGGGGGGAACCCTTGGGATTTACCGTGTAAGCTAAGCCTGGCCCCGGCTGCCAAGGATGAGCTTGGATTCCCCCGGCTGCTGCTCTGGCTGAACTTGGGGTTACCTCCAGCATTCCCCATCCCGAGGAATGACTGACACAGCGGGAAAAATGCCAGAGGTTTTCCAGCAGAAGGGGGAACAAATGAACTTCGTGTGCAATCCGTGGCAGTCTGGGCTGGTTGCAGCTCCCTGCCAGCTCTGCTCTCCTTCTCCTCCTCAATTTATTCATTTGTCCGTCTGCTCCCAGGGAAGGTTTTTACAGGAGGGTTTCTCTTCCCTTTCTCCATCCAGGAAAAGGAAAAAAGGAGCTGGGGAAGGAATCTAGGCCATCCCATTGTTGCTCTATCTGGGGCTTAAAACCATCGAACTGGGTTTGTTTGAAAGGGCCCATTTCTGTCTCAGGCTCGCTCGTTTGATTTTATTTGGATTTTCCTTTGTTCACTCAGCTGGAACAGGCGGGCGCAGAGGGAGGGGAAAGCAGAGGATTCCAATAATGGAGTTTTGGCAGCACGTTGGGCATAAAACAGCTTTATTTGGGATTTTGGTACTTTTTTTTTTTTTTTTGCAGTGGCAGCAGATGAAAGGAGCTCGTGGAGGGGCTGGGGCAGGGGCTGGTGATCCCCAGGCTGTGTCGTGTGAGTTGTGTCCCACCCTAACAGCTGGGATTTTGCTGGGAATCCCTGTCCTTTACTGCTGGGAATCATTGGGAATCCCTGTCCTTTTCTGCTGGGATTTTGCTGGGAATCCCTGTCCTTTACTGCTGGGAATCATTGGGAATCCCTGTCCTTTTCTGCTGGGATTTTGCTGGGAATCCCTGTCCTTTTCTGCTGGGAATCATTGGGAATCCCTGTCTTTTTCTGCTGGGAATCATTGGGAATCCCTGTCTTTTTCTGCTGGGAATCATTGGGAATCCCTGTCCTTTCCTGCTGGGATTTTGCTGGGAATCCCTGTCCTTTTCTGCTGGGAATTGTTGGGAAGCTGTTGGTGATTGATCCATGGCTCCAACCTCGATGCATCCACCCCACTCCTGTGCCCACTGCCCCCGGGGCATCCCAAATCCTGGGATGACCACAGCAGGAAGTTGAATCATGAACTGGGTAGGGTTGGAGGGGATCTGAAGGAGCATCTAGATCCAGCTTGGACTCTTGTTCCCACTCTGGGATTTGGCTCCCAGCTGGAATCCACCCAGACCCAGCTTTTCCCTCACGGAGTCTCCTTTGGGTTTTGCTTCCTGCAGATCCAGATTTGGCTGTTTTGGTGCAGTCTCAGAATTTGCTGATGGAAACCTCCTGTTTGGTCGTTTTAATGATGTCAGGAGCCCAAAACTTCCCAGATCTCTGGGATGGGATTTTGGGATCTGTGTGCTGTGGCAGTGTGGGATCAGGGAGTGGTTTGGGAGGGACCTTAGGGATCATCTCATGCCACAGGCAGGGACACTTCCCACTATCCCAAGTTCCAAGTTCCACCCCTCCCCTGTCCCTCCTTCCCTGACAGCCCACCCAATTCCCCTGGTGTTCCTGGTGGGACTGGATGGGCTCTTCCAACCCAACCCATTCCAGGATTCCGGGAAGCAAAGCTTCGCTGTCTGATCATCCCTAACCAGCAGCCAAGGTGGGATTCAGATAAGCTGAGCTTACCCTGGGCTCAGCTTGACGGGCTCGAGCCTGAACCGTTGCGCACGTGCTGAAGAGCTCGGCTGAACAGGAACCCTTGGGAGCGAGCAGGCACCGGAATGTTTTTGGGAGGAATCATCTCAAATGTCGAGCTGATCTCCAAATCCTGGTGGGAGTAAATGTCATTGGAATGGCTGAGCCTGTGCCAGCCGTGGGGGGAGTTTGGGAAAGGCTGGAGTTGGTTGGAGCAGCTCCAGCAGGCAGCAGAAGGGGGGGTAACTCCAGGATCCCATGGAGAGCAGCATTCCCGGGATGGTGACGGTGACAGAGCCACAGCTCGGGGCTCTCCAATGGGCTCCTCCTTCCTTAGGTGTGAAACCACCTTTGGAAACCTGGGATCTTGGAGCAGTAAACTCTGGGGAGCTTTTGGAGGGCATCTCTGAAGGGTGAGCTGCAGACTTTGGAGTTTTCACCCTTTGTTTTCCCACGGGATGAGGGGATGGGTTTGGAGCAGCCAGTTCCATCAGAGCGATGTCCACACCAGGTGTGGATGGGGAAACGTTGGATCCAAGGTGTAAAATTCCCTGTGAGAGGCAGGAGTTGGATTCCTCGCAGGACAAGGGGTGATTGTTTTAAACTCAAAGAGAGAAGACTTGGTTTGGATATTGGGAAGGAATTCCTGCCTGGCAGGGTGGGCAGGCCCTGGCACAGATTCCCAGAGAAGCTGTGGCTGCCCCTGGATCCCTGGGAATGTCCAGGGCCAGGCTGGACAGGGCTTGGAGCAGCCTGGGATAGTGGAAGGTGTTAGGGTTGGAACTGGACAGGCTTTAAGTCCTTCCCAGCCCAAACCACGGCTTTTTGGTGGGAATTCTCTACATGGACATCCCTTGTCCCACCCTCAGCAGGGACAGCTCTTCCCAAATTCCAGGAGGGTGCTGAAGGAGCCTCCTCAGCCTCCCTGCACTCGTGCTCATGGCAGGAAACATCCCTTGGAGTGGCAGCTCCCAAAGAAACTTCCCGGAGCAGCTCGGAGCTCCAGGCAGGGCCCGGATCCGCCCGGATCTGCAGCAGGAGCCGGCCCCAGCTCCGTGCTCAGAGCAGATGGAAGGAGCAGCATTTCCCTCCCACGCTCCTCCCCAGGAGCCCCTTTGGAGCGATGACATTTTTCCTTTAACCCCCTGATATTTTTCCGGGATCTGAATGAACAGCCCACACATGAGGATGGGTTTTTTTTTTCCTCCCTTCCTTTTCTTTTCTGTCTCTCCCTGGATCCAGGGAAGGGGCTGCTCCCAGTATTTCACTCTTTTGGATAACCAGGAAAAGCCACCTGGCAGCTCTGCTCAGGGAGAATTCCTCACTAACTGGAATTCCAGGAAAAGATGAGAGCTGAGGGGAGGTAATTTTGGTGCTGCAGGTGTGGACATCACCTTCCCAAACCCCCCACCATCCTCAAGTTCTCCTTTCCCTGGGACCATCCCCACGGGATGAAGGATTCCATTTTACCAGACTTCCCAGGGTGTAGCTTTCCATGGAAGAGGAATATCCCTGGAAGTATTTAAACTTCTGCTGCTTATCCCTTACTCACTAAGTCCCAAAGCTCGTTAAGTCCCAAGCTTTGGAGCAATGGTTTAATGTCTTAAGCCTTGACCTGAATTACCTGCTCTGTGTCCTAGGATTAGGAATGTTCTGGACTGGGAAGAGTCCTCTCCTCCTCCAGCTTTCCCGTGTTCCAACCAGTTCTGCATTTGGAAGCTGGATTGATTTAAAGTGCATTTGGGAGCAGCAATTGGACTTTTCCTGATTGGAAGGCTTTTTTCCTGTAAGCAGATCGGGAGGGTTGGAGTCAGGCTTTAAAAGCCTTATTCATCCCTAATCCCGAATAATTCCGTCTCCGTGGCTTTTAACGTGATTAAATCAGGGCAGGCTGTGACGACACCCGGCAATTCCTCTTCCCAGAGAATATTGGATTGAACCCGGAGCGAGGCTCCACGAAAGGAGGAATTTGGTGCTTGGGTTGGGCAGTCCTGGGTTCAGCCCCCTGTTCTCCCCTGGGCTCCAGGTGAATTCCTGCAGAATTCCAGGCTGGAAAAGCAGAGCCTTTTCCCGTGGGTTTCGCCTCATCTAAAGCCATCCGTGTTCCCTGCTTGTGCTGCTCTCCACATTCCAGGATTTCCTGGCGTAGAGCTCTTTGTGGATGGATGGGATGGAAGGTGGAGTGGGGTCACCTGGATTGTCATGGCCATGGATTTGTCTGTCACCAAATGCCAAATCCCTGGAATTGCACCTCTCTGGAATTGCATCCCCCTGGAATTGCATCCCCTAGAATTGCACCCCTCTGGAATTGCATCCCCCTGGAATCGCATCCCCTAGAATTGCACCCCTCTGGAATTGCACCTCTCTGGAATTGCATCCCCCTGGAATTGCACCCCCCTGGAATTGCACCCCCCTGGAATTGCACCCCTCTGGAATTGCACCCCTCCAAAGCCCTCCTGCAGGTTCTCCCCTCTGGAAAACCCCAGGAATAATTAACTCCCTGTGTGATTCTTGTGCCAATCACTCAACCTCGTTATGTCCCCATTCCTTTGTGCTGAGCCAGCGGATAATCCAGGGAAGGAGCTTTCCAGAGGGTGCTGGGGGATAAACCCATCGGCAGCTCCGAGGTGCTGAGCCACAGGGATGTGCCAGAACCCTGGGAATACAGCAGGGAAAGGAAATCCTTGGGAAAAAAAAATGGGATTTAATTGCTGCTCCTCGTAACAGAGCTCCCAATAAGTCACAATTCCCAGACAAGGAAAGCCCCAAGGCAGAATTCCCCACTGGTGAGAGGGAATCCTGGGATGGGGTTTATATCTGCTCCATAAATTCACGCTGCTCTGAAACATTCCCAAAGCTCTGCAAGTCCAAATTCCTCATGGATCTAAAAACGTGCCATTTTCCAGGTCTATTTTTCCCCAATCCCGCCAATCCCTCAAAAAACAAAAAGAGAGGGATTGAATGAGAGGGAGGGGGGACATATCCAAGGATTGGGATCAGGGCTCTGATTCCCAAAGCTCCCAGGCAGTTTGGGAAGGGAGACACCACTCCCATCCCAATGTGTCTCAGTGTTGTCACAGCTGCACCAGCTCCCAAAACTGAAGCCAGGGTCACTTCCAGGGATGGATTTTTTGAACCAGGGTGTGCTCCATGTTTTTTTCTGGAGCCTGGAAAGAGGGAGAACAGGCTCGGAATTCCTCATTTCCCTCAGAGTCCTGATCTGCCTGATTTACCCTGCAGGGATTTTGGTTAAGTCTGGCTTTACTCTTTCAAATAATTTCTTCAGCTCCTCCCTGGCCACCCCACAGCAGCCACATCTCCTTTGGCACCACTTTCCCCAGTATCAAAATATTCCCTCTCCACCTTGGCCTCCATCCAAGATTTAATGTGCAGGGAGCACTTGTGAGGGAAAAAACCTCGGATTTTTCCTTGATTTCTCCTTCATTTTCAATCCTTCAAAGGGCTGTTGAGTCCTGATTCAAAGGGGCCTCGTGTTTCTGTGTTTTGGGGAAGATGCAACTTTGTCGTGGCAAAACAGCTGCAAGGAGACGTGAAAACAGAGTAAATGTGGGAACGGAATAAATGGGAGAACGGAATAAATCCAGAGCTGCAGAAAGGAAGGAATGGGATGCTTTTATCTATTCCAACATTGTCCCCAAATGTCCCCATTTTCTGTCACTCCCAGCTCCTTTCAGAGCTGCCAGATGGGGACATGGCACTGCAGGGGATGAGGAGAGATAAGGCAGTGGGACTTGGTTAATTATTAATATTAATATTAATATTCCCAGAGAATCAATGGGAGCTGTGGAGGGCTCCGAACCTCAGGGGGCAAAGCTCAGCTTTTGGCCCCATATTTAGAATTCTCTCATTTGGGAGATTTAGGCTCATCCTAAGGGCAAACTGGACTTGAGGTTTTTGCTGAGAACCTGAGCTGCTTTTGGAGGTTTCCGGGCAACAAATCCCTAGGGAAAAGCTCTGAGCCAAAATTCCCTTTCCATGGTGCAGCCACTTCCTCCCAGCACCTCCTTCCCAGGTTTTAATTAAAAGCAGCTCCATCCTGGTGGGGAGAGCAGACCAAGGTGATCTCCAGGGCCACCATCCAGAGCGGGAGCAGTTTGTCCTCCTGCTGTCCTTCCCCTTCCCTGGGGTTTCTGGAAGCACAAGGCAGTGTTTAGGTTTAATTGGAATCTCCCGAGCTCCCCCTGAACAAACCATCCTCAGAAAAGATGGAAAAGGGAGATCTGTGGACGCTGCTGAGCTCCAGCGAGGCGCAGGAGGTGGGAGGTGGATCCATATCTGCACCTGCCCTTGCTGTCCCTGCTCTGCTGCAAACCCAATTCCATCAAATCCTCATTTCCTTCCCATCCTGATGCTCTGATGGAGCTGCGACAGGAATTTGCATGGGATAATGGAGATCTGGAGGGATAACGGGGATTTGGAGGCAGCTCTGCCCCCGTGGGGTTGCTGCGGAGGAGAGGGATGCTCCTCTCTCAGCATTCCCAGGAATCCCTTCCCAGCTCTCCCAAACCTCGGGAAGTTGGGAATGTTTTTGCTGTGCTGATGCCAGGACGTGGCTCTCACTCGGCAGGGTGGGATGGCACCAGGGTGGAAAACCCCAAATGGGAACATTTGACTCCATCCAGGAGTGGGGCTGGAAAGGGGGAAGCAGGAATTCCCACTTGAGTCACAGCTGAGCCTCAGCTGGATGAGAGAAATCCCAAAAATCCAGTGCAGGGAGGGGTTTGGAGTCTGGGCTTTTGTCTGATTTGTTTTCAGGGGATTTCGAGGCCTCCAGAGAACCCCGGAATGGTTTGGGTGGGGAGGGACCTTAAAAATCATCCGGTGCCACCCCTGCCAGGGCAGGGACAGCTCCCACTGTCCCAGGCTGCTCCAGCCTGGCCTTGGACATTCCAGGGACAGAGCAGCCACAGCTTCTCCAGCCAAATTTGTCCCAATACCCCATAAAATCCCATTCCAACAAACCCCAGCCACCAGGCCCAAGCGCTGCTTTGCCAAAAATCCTCATTTGGGGTTCATCCCGAGGTGCTGTCCCATTTCCTGCCCTTTTGGGTGGCCCTCGGGTCACTCAAAGGATTTAAACGAAAAACTACGAAGGACTGGAAGCATTACAAGATGAAGTTATGTGAAATAAAGAGAAGCAAAGGCAGAGAATGACAGGAAGATTGCGCCAGCGCTGCAATCCCACCAACCCAACTCTTCCTCCGAGAGGATCCACGCTCACATCCCATAATCCAGCCTTCCCTACAAATCCAGCTGGACTCATTAACATCTCGGGAAGCTGCCGTAGGGAAACGGGGAGATTAATCAGCAGCCCCTTTGTTTCCCCGCTTGCACGGCGCCCACCCCGCGCTCCGCGGGGACGGGTTTGCTTAACGGGAGCAGGAGCTGCTCGGGGTGGCTCATCCCAGGCAGTAATTGAGCGTCACGCTGCTTTTTTTTTTCCCCCCCCCCCTGGTTTTTTATTCCCATTATTCATCAGGCGGAGGGAAAAGAGGAGCTGACAGGCAGGCGAGGAAGAGCCGGTGCCTGGCGGGTGCCCGGCTGGCAGCGTGGGTGGCACCTCCCGAGCTGGCACCGAGCCACCCAGGGCACACCGAGTGGCTGCACGGTGGCCACTGGAGACTGGCCCTAGCAATATTTTCCGAGGGTTTCTTGGGAGACTAAAGGCCAATTCCCAAATTTAGCTCCGTCGTGATTAACGGGTTCTAACCCGCGAGGAAATGGTTTTTTCTTCCTGGTTTGTTTTTTTTTTTTTTCCCCCATTCCAAGTTAAATTATTCCTCCACATGCTTTAGAGCTGGAGCATCCAAAGAAATTGCAGCCTTTGCCACCTTTTTCTTTCCCATTTTTCCTTCCAAATCCCTTTTTCCTTTCTCTCTGCAGCCCCTGGAAGTGGTTTTTTTTTCCTCTGGAAGTGTTTTTTTCTTCCTCTTTTTTTTTTTTTCCCCTTCAAATTCAATCGATTCCTCCGCATGTCTTAGAGCTGGAGCATCAAAGGAACTTCCAGCCTTTGCTACCTTTTTCTTTCCCATTTTTCCTTCCAAATCCCTTTTTCCTTTCTCTCTGCAGCCCCCCTGGAAGTGTTTTTTATTTCCTGAGTTTGTTTTTTTTTTTACCCTTCAAATTCAATCGATTCCTCCACATGTCTTAGAGCTGGAGCATCCAAGGAATTTCCAGCCTTTGCCACCTGTTCCTTTCCCAATTTTCCCCCCAAATCTTTTTTTCCCTTCCCTGTGCATCACCCCTGGAAATGTTTTTTCTTCCTGTTTTTTTTTTCCCCCTTCAAATTCAATCGATTCCTCCACATGTCTTAGAGCTGGAGCATCCAATGAACTTCTAGCCTTTGTCAGCTTTTCCTTTCCCATTTTTCCCCCAAATCCCTTTTTCCCTTCCCTGTGCATTCCCCCTGGGATGAGCTGCCCCGTTATCCCATCCTGGCTGCGCTTCCCTGTGTTTTTGTGGGACTGAGCCGCTTCCCAGAGATCATCCGAGGCAAGAAAGGCCCAATTAACTGCTCATTCCAGCCCTCACCTAATTGAGAAGGGAATTGAGGGTTATTTTTACTCGGTCTGGAGACAGCAAAATATTTTCCTCGCTGGGGAAGTTGTTTGGCACAGTCAGAGAGGCACAATCCAGAAAATTCCAGCTGGGAAGCATCAGGTCATGGCAGGGATTGAGGGATTCCGTCATGCCAAGCTTGGTGTTACAGCTACTGCAACATCCTGCGTGGAAAAAGGGGGGATTTTGGGATCTAACTCACGGCTGGAAAAGGCAGTGGCAAATTCCCATGAAGTGCTGAGGGGATTCTGCTGCTTGCAGCTGGATCTGAGGAATTTTTGGGGGAAGAATTCTGGTTTTCCTGGAGGTGGTGGCGGTGATGCCGTTGTTGTAGGGTTTGGGTTTTGCTTGAGGCCGGGGAATTTTCTGCTGGACTCGTGGTGGGAAGTGGGTTTGTGGATCCCATGGGTGTGGTAGGAAGCTGGAGGAGAGCTGGGCAGATCAATCCAAGGCCTGGATGGGCTTGGAGAAACCTGGGAATGGTGGAAGCTGTGCCTGCCCGTGGCACGACTGGATGAGCTTTTCCAACCCAAACCATCCCGGGATTCTCTGAGCTGGCCACAACCAGGCTGGGGATTGAACGGAACCCCTTGAGATGTGCAGGTCCTGCTCTCCAAACTGGAATTTGCAACGGGAAACATGGAAAAGTCAGACCCTGCTGTTCAGACCAGGAGAGGAGGAGCCTGTGGCCGTTCCCACCTCGTTCAGGGCATGGATAAGGACACGGGAATCTCCTTGGGTTTGGTGTTGGATGCCTTGGAGCAGTGGGAGAGACAGGGATTGTCCTGTTCCATCCCACATCTCCACAGACTTCTCCTGGATCCAGAGCCAGTCTGGAGCATCCAACCCAGAGTGTGTAGGGACAGCAATGACCTCCAAACCCCGGTGAGGGCAGGATCCGTGTTCATTAGGGCTGCAATTAACGCTGCTAAATGAGTTTGGGGCCCCCCAGGCCTGCAGGGTGCTCAGCAGGGCCCATCCAGATCGGATGAGAAAATCCCAGAAAATCCCAGAGGAGCCACACACGGAAAAGTTCCAAAGAACCTGAAGTGTGCCAGGGTCTGCGCTTCCCAATGGCCTGGATTTTGGGAGAATCCAGGCTGGGGAAAGCTCCTGGGGCAGCTCAGCCACAGCCCTGGGGGCTGGAGCTCAGGTGGGAATTCCCGTGAGGAAAACTCGGGTGCTGTCTCTGCTGTGAGCTCCAAACCCTGGATCCCTGCAGCTCAAACCTCCCAGAAATAACCCAGAGAAATGGGATGAGGTATTCCCTGGATTTATTAATGACTGGAACATGGGGTATCATGTTGGAATTAAATCCATGAGACGTGTTCTCCCGGAGGAGCAGCACAAAGCCTTTCCAAGGATTGCCCTGGCGGCTTCGTCCTGGTGCCTCTTCGGATTTTTCCCAGCCTGGCTGTGCTTGGAAATGAATTTATACCTGGCTTATGTTGGGATTTATATCTGAGAAAAGGAGTTTGGCACAGACAGCTCCAGAAAGTTCAGCCTGAGGTGGGAATTGCTGATTGGAGCTCGTGTTTGTTGCTGGCTGTGCTCAGCCTGGAGCTCTGGGAGTCCTGGGATTCCTTCAGCTTTGATTCCCAGCCTTGTTTTAGCTTTGCTCTGGTACTGAGAGGGGGGGGGGAAAAAATCCCTGATTTGGGTTGTTCTTCCTGCACACAGAATTCCCCAATTCCAGCTGAAAGCTTGGAGTGATTCCCTCTTGGAAATCACCCCCAGCAGTGTTCTTTGGAAGGAGGAAATGGAGATAATGAACAGTGCCCTGGCAGAACTTGAGAAATTCAGGTTCATCTTTGCTGGGCCACCAATTCCCGTCCTTTTTGTGCTTCCTGGGAGTTCCTCTCCTGCTCCATCACATCCTCCCCTCCTGCTGCTTCATCCTCACCTTCCATTCCCAGCCCTGCTCTCTCTAAACCTGGGTGAAATCCACAGGAAAGCGTTGGTTTAAGAGCTCTGCTGGATTTGGGCCAGCTCTGGTTGGATTTACAGATGTGCTCGAGCCAGGACTAAACCCTAAATGCCATCACTCAGGGCTGCAGCTCAACGTTAAAAGATCCATCAGTGCTCAGAGCAAAAATCTGTTCCTTGCAGCACCCTGGGGATGCAAACACGTGGGAAGATGGGACAAATCCACAGGATTTCCACCCCAGTTTAAAGCCTGGCTCATCCAGGCCTGGCTGGGACCTGTTGCTCTCCAGGGCAAACATCCCTGGAATTTTATAGGTGTTTATAAATGATGCTTTGGGGGTTTTCCCCAAACCAAGCCCGCTGTGATCCCTAAGGAAACACCCCCAGCCCTGGCACTGCCCCTCTGTGCCAGCTGCAGCTCCCTGAGCCCCCTGCTAACGAGCAGGGCCTTAATTAGTGGCAGGGCCTTAATTAACAGGAGGAGGGAGAAGCTACTCCCAAATTCCTCCTGGATCCAAGCCCACATTTCTTTGCTCACCCCTTGCTCTGCTCCTCCTGGGAGGGACAGGAGCCTCCTGCAGGGAAATCCTGGCCATTCTGAGGGACCCGAGCTAGGAGAGCTTGGGAAAACAGTGGGAAAAAAGGGATTTTGTCACCTCTTTGCAGCTCCCACTCCTCGTGTGGCACCACAACCTCGCTTGTTTGGGTTGCAAACGCTGCAGGGGGAGTTGTTTTTTTTTTTTTTTTTTCCCAGGAGCTTTCTTTTATTGCTGTGTGAAAAGAAATAAAGGGGGAAAAAAAGGCAGCCCAATAACTTTTCCATTAATGCCGAGCTTTGGGAGGCTTTTGTTTGGTGGCTTTGTTTACAAAACCTCTCGGAGCTGAGCTCTGTGAGACCTTCCCTTGGAATTAGTGCTGGGATCAGAGCTCGGAGCCATTCCAGGCTTTTTTGGGGAGAATCCCACGTGGCAGCCTGGAGTGGGAATGGATGGGGCTGGCTCAGGGAGCAGCCACTGGGCCTTGCTGGTGTTCCTGGGGAGGAGCTGCTGGGATGATGGGTTTTACATGGGAAAAAGGAGATTTTTTTTTTTTTTTTTTTTGGGTGATTTATGGAGTGACTGAACTCGTTTGTGTGGTGGGCACAGATATTTGGGAAGTGTGCTGAAGGAAATCCCATCTCCAGCAGCACTTTTTATCCCAGATTCCCCCCCTCAGGATGAGCTCCCAGCCTGAACTGCTCAGAACCACCTGGATCAAGCCCTCAGTGGGATGTGCATCCCTCTTTTCCAGCTGGCTTTTCCTGGAGCTGTTTTCCAGCTGCAAACCTGGAATTTTGGGTTAGAAACTCCACAGCTGAACTTCGTGTGGCCTGGAAATCTGCTGGCTCCTTCCCCTCAGCTCCAAAGGGATGGCCAGAGCTCCTTCCTTTCTGCCAGCTGCACCTCGAGGTGGTTTTTTTGCATTTATTTTTGGGGATATTTCAGTTGGAGGCTGGAGGAAGAGACAGCACAGGGACAAGTCCAGGCTGGTGGGAGCTTTTCCTGGTGTGGCCACCCAGGCCAGCTCTTGGGCCACAGATGGCTGCCAAAGTCACTTCCAGGGATTTTTCCCTCTTCCCACTGCGACATCCTGATCCCAGAGCTGCTGGGATGCCATTTGGAGGTGGGATTCCAGTCCCTGGCTGGGTGGGAGAGAATTCCAGGAGGGCTCTGCAGGAGGAGGCTGCCAGAGGCACTGAAGGGGGTGTTTGTTCTCTGTGGGATTTGGGGATATCCAGGGAGCCACAATGCTGCTGCTGGAGCATTCCCAGGCTGTGCAGCAGAGAGGGGTGGGGAGCCCATGGGTTTGTCCTGGTGACAGATTAAATCCACCACGGATCCAGGTGTGATCCATGCACAGCTGGACTGGAGGATCCATATCCTGTAACCTCCCAGAGCTTTGGGATAAAACCATCCCAATCCTCAGTTTCCCTCGATTAATTTATTCTTCATTCATTTGGAACCTGGCAAAGATTCAGCTCCAGCAATGAACCCAAGCATTCACAGCTGCCACTCTGGATTTCTCCCCAAATTCCTGTATCCACTCCCTGTGGAGCAGCTCCGGGGAGGAGATTCAGGACCAATTCCCTGGTTTTGGGGTAGATGGGATGTGGGAGCTGTTGTTATCTCAGATATCCCTGCTGCACCCGCCCGTGCCTCATTTCCTTTGGCATTTGGGGCCGTGTGTGTCGTCCTGGCAGAGCCGGGATAAAAGGGAATAAATCCAGAAGGAGGAGAAGCACAGGGAGAGGATGAAAGAGCGTTTGGGGTGAGGAGCAGGGAAGTGCATTACTCACACAGAGAATGAAAGATCAGGAGCCTGTCTGGGATCCCACAGCAGCCTGGGAATCCCCAGGATAGAAACAACATCTCTGGGATGTGTGGGAATGTGTTTATGTTGGGATTGTGCTGCTGCAGCTCAGGGATGTGTCACAGCTCCTGGGCGGATTCACCCATCCCAAATTCAGCCCCAGAAAAGGAGGGAGAACCTGGGAATCCCTGGAAAATATTTACCCAGGAATCCAAAGCTCCAGCAGGGACAGAGGTGGGTTTTTTTCTGTGACCAGGAGCAAACCCCCAGGCAGGAATTCCAGGAGGTTCAGCTCCAGCAGATCCTTAGAAATTCCTTTTCTCAGCGGTGTCCTGGTGGAATATTTGTGGGATCCCGCACTGGGGGCACCCCATGCCCAGTGCTGCAGGTTCTGATCCCTTTTGGGGGCTGAGGATTGGGGTTCAGGATCCCTGGGATTCCTCAGAGCTTCAGTGGGATGTGTCCAGTTCTTTCCATTGCCTAGCTAATCCAGGATGGGAAAATGGGATGGAAAAAACAAGATTTCCATCTCACCTGGATTTATCAGGGAAAATTCAACCACTCAGTGTAAATATGAGGGGTTTGGGGAGGGTGAAAACCCCAAAGTGCTGCACTGGGATGATCCCAGGTGTCACCTTTGTCCCCAAAATGCAGCACAGGGACCCTGAGTGGCCTCTCCATCCCCTGCCCAATCCCAGGTCGCTCCATCCTTGAGGTCCTTCCTGAGCTCACGGGAATTTGGGGAATTCCTGCACTACCAAGTCAAAAATCACAGCTGAGAATAAAGCTCAGCTTAACTTTGAGCTCGTTTAAATGTCAGCCCAAACTGCCCCTGCTTCAATTATCCTGAAAAAATAATTGTGTCTGTTCCTCAGGAGAACGTGCCAGGGATCCCAGGTGGAGCGTGAAGGATTGGATTGGGGATTTGAGTTTATTTTTCCCTCTTTTTGTCACTATTGCAGTCAGGAAAACAAAATGAACAGAGCCCAAACTCTCTTTTGTGTGCCAGTGATGCTCTCTTCGAAGGGAGAGGTCAGTCCATGGAATTGCAGGATGGGATTGCTGTAAGCTGGCAGGGGTGGGTGCTGCTGCTCCTGCAAATCCATCCCGAGGCTCCTGCTCTTTGGGAACGCCACTGGAATTTTCCCAGCTGAATTCAAATCAAAATGAAAAAAAAATCCCAGGGTCTCCCTTGGAGAAGGGAGCCTGGAGGGGGCAGATCATGAGGAATTCCAGGGTTGTAGGATCATAGGAGTGTTATGGATGGAAAATTCCTAAAAATCTGCATCCTGGAATCTCCTGGGCTGGAAGGGATCCCTGAGGATCCAACTCCTGGCCCTGCACAGACACCCCGAGATCCAGACGTGTCCTGTGGGAGCCCAGGATGCTCAGGCAGGGAACAGAAAGTTGGAAAGCTCCAAAATCCCATTTTCTTTTGTCCCTTGTCACCTCTTTTAGCCACACTCATTCCCAGGCCCAGCCCAGCTCGGGAGCACCGAGGGCTCTGCTCCAGGGTCGGGGCTGTGGCTGGAAAAGCTCCACTGAGCTCTGCACATCCAGAGCCAGGGAAAAGTTGGGAAAAGAGCTCCTGGAGCGTGACAGGGCCTGGAGCTGGTCCCGCTCCCCCAGCCCAGCACGAGCCGTGGAAGCGGGAGCGTCATTCCCGGGGTGAAAAGGGCATTCCCTGTCTGGATCCGGCTTTGGGAGGGATTTGTCTCCTCCAGCCCAGCACGTGGCTGGAGCAGATGCTGTGGACAGTGCAGCAGGAACGTGTGGCTGCCTTGGATCCAGCTCCAGCCCCGAGCTGGGAATGCTGCCAGCTCCCCCTTGCCGCTGCCCCTTCCCGAAATTTGGGGCCAGGCAGCGCCTGCTTCACCTTCTCCTCAACTGCAGCTGCAAAATCCTTTCTCTGCTGAGTAAGCCCGGGAAGGATCACTGGGAATGGCACGGGATAAATCCTTCTGTCCCTGGCTGTGTGTGCCAGGAGCTGGCCCTGGGGTGCTCTTGTGGGGTGGCTGGGTGGGCACTGGGTGCTGTGCCCTGGATTTGCCTGGGGAGCAGAGGGGAAGAAAATTCCTGGGGAGCAGAGGGGAAAAATTCCTGGGGAGCAGAGGGGGGAAAATCCCTGGGGAGCAGAAGGGAAAAAAAATTCCTGGGAAGCAGAGGGGAAAAAAAATCCCTGGGGAGCAGAGGGGAAAAAAATTCCTGGGGAGCAGAAGGGGAAAAAATTCCTGGGGAGTAGAGGGGAAAAATTCCTGGGGAGCAGAGGGAAAAATTCCTGGGGAGGAGAGGGGAAAAATTCCTGGGGAGCAGAGGGAAAAATTCCTGGGGAGGAGAGGGGAAAAATCCCTGGGGCCAGAGGGAAAAAATCCCTGGGGAGCACAGGGAAAAATTCCTGGGGAGCAGAGGGGAAAAATTCCTGGGGCCAGAGGGAAAAAATCCCTGGGGAGCAGAGGGGGGAAAATCCCTGGGGAGCAGAGGGGAAAAATCCCTGGGGAGCAGAGGGGGGAAATTCCTGGGAGCAGAGAGGGGAAATTCCTGGGAGCAGAGGAGGAGCAGGAGCTGCTCAGGTTGGAGTTCATGCCCAAGAGCAAAGGCCAAGGGAGAATCCCAGAATTATTTAGGAAAAACTCTCTGAGATGGAATCAAGCCATTGCTGCCAAGGCCACCGGTGCCCCCCAAAGCCACCGAGTGTCACCCGGGCAGTGACAGCTCGGCACACGGGGCACGGGATCAAACCCAGGAGCCGCCGGAGCTCGGGGCTGAGCAGGAATGAATTTCTCCTCTAAACAAACCCCACGCTCTGGAGCAGCCCTGGGCTGGCTTTGATGAACATTTTTGGGAATTCCACACGTCCTGCCTGGGGGGGACATGCGGCTCTGCTGGCCCTGCCTCCAAAATCCCAGCTCCTGGAAAGATTGGCATTATTATTGTCCCTTTTTTTGGCTCCTTGTCACCTTTTCAAGCCACACTCATTCCCAGGGACATCTCATCCCCAGCTGGGGCTGTCCTGAGCAATTTTGGGACCAGGTGACCTTTGTGTCTGCTGTGTGCTCACCCTGGGGACAGCAAGGTGACAATTTTGGGACCAGGTGACGTTTGGCTCTGCTGTGTGCTGACCCTGCCTCCAAAACCCCATTTCCTGGAACTGCTGGCATTATTATTGTCCCTTTATTTGCCCCTTGTCACCTCTCTTAGCCACACTCATTCCCAAGGCCAGCCCAGCTCGGGCTGCTGGGGACAGCAGGGTGGCAATTTGGGGACCAGGCTGTGCTGTGTGCTCACCTGGGGACAGCAGGGTGACAATTTGGGGAACCAGGCTGTGCTGTGTGCTCACCTGGGGACAGCAGGGTGACAATTTGGGGAACCAGGCTGTGCTGTGTGCTCACCTGGGGACAGCAGGGTGGCAATTTGGGGAAGCAGGCTGTGCTGTGTGCTCACCTGGGGACAGCAGGGTGGCAATTTGGGGAGCAAGTGACACTCACAGGACCCCGGTGTCACAGCAGGGCCAATCCACAGCCCAGCATCACCTGAAGGGTTGCTGCTGCCGCCGCTGCTGAGCCAGCCTGAGGAAAAACCCAAGCCAGGCTTAACTTGCCTGGCCCAAATTGCGGCTGGGGGGAGGTGGGGAGGGCGATCCCGGCTGGAAGTGCAGGAGGAGCTCCTGCCCCGGCTCCTCCTGCCCCGGCTCCTCCTGCCCCGGCTCCTCCTGCCCCGGCTCCTCCTGCCCCGGCTGCTTCTCCCACCTTTGTTCCCCTCTGCTCTGCTGCTCCTTCCTGCTCTTTGCTCCCTGGCTCATCCCGCTGTTCCCTTGGGAATCCAGCCCTGCGTTGGGCCCTCTGGATCATCCTTTGTTCACCCCTTTTTGCCATTATTAACTTGGTGATCATCGTTATTATCGTAATTATTAATTGTCATCATCATCGCTATCATCATTATCTGTACTGCTATTTTATTATCATGTTATTGTAGGGTATTACTATTATCTATTATTGTGGCTTTTGAATTACTTTTGGTTTATTTTTGTTCGATTTTATTTTATAAATAGTATAAATTTTTAAATCATTTATTTAGAATAAATTATAATTTATAATAAAGTATAAGAGATTATTATACTTTATAATAAATTATTATGATTTGTATTTATATTTCATTAAATTTGTTTTCTCATCCCTTTTCTCATCCCTTTTCTCCCCCTTTTCTCCCCCTTTTCTCCCCCTTTTCCCCCCCTTTTCTCCCCTTTCCCCTTCCCACATTCCCCACCCGATCAGGCAGCAGGACATCCCTGGAATGCTCTGGAATTCCCAGGATCTCTGTGTGTGTATTCCATGCATTACTCACGTCTCAAACCACCCAAACTGAAATTCCCTTGGCCGCCTCTCCCGTAAACATTTGGGGTTTTTTCTTGGAACCAAACTGGGATTTACAGCTCTGGGATTTTCCTCAGCCTCGGGATAGATCCATAATAACCAGGATCCTGCCAAATCCCAGGGGTTAAAATCATAGGTTAAGTCTCCAAAATCCCCTGAGTGGCTTAAAAATAATAAGATTATGGGAAAATAGTGCCATGATCTTGCTTCTGTTCAGTTCCTGGGTGTCGGGCCTGTGGCTCCGGCCTCTCCCTCACATGGAATGAGGATTGGGAATTTTTAAATGGAGCTGCTCCCTCTGGAGCCCCTGGGAATTTGGGAATTGTAGCCTTCATTCCAAGCATGGGATGAAAGCTGTGGATTTGTCACAGCCATCCCGGAGTTTTGGGGGTTTTTTTTGCTGTGTTTATTGCAGGAATGTTTGTAGGATTTGGGAGAGGGATGGTGGAGATCCAGAATAACCATGGGGCTGCCGGATCCCAGTGGATTTGGCAGCGGAAAATAACGGGTTAAAATCCACCGAGCGGCTTAGAAACAATCTTATGGGAAAATAAATTCCACAAATCCCTCATGAAACTGGCAGGGAGCATCAGGAGAGCTTCCCTGGGAGAGTCAGGAGCGTCGGGAATGGTGGGGACAGAGCCTGGGTTTTGTGGTGCCGCTTTTAAACTCGGGACTAAATCCCAGTCTAAGAGCTGCTGTCGACCCCTCAGAGAAACCGGGAGCCCTGGAGAGGGAATCGATCTGGGAATTTGAGCTCGGCCCAGGTGCCCTGAGATGTGTTTTCCCTGGAATTCCTGCCAGAGGAAGAAATATGGAGCAAAGGCTTTGCCATCCTCTGCGCCCCCGGCGCCGATCCCCCTTTGGCTCCTTCCCTTGCCCAGGATTTGGGAAGCTGCGGCGCTTCCCGAGCCGCCGTTGCCATGGGAACTGCCGAGTTCCCCGGTTTTAGGGGATTTACCGGGAGGATCCCGGTGCCCACGAGGAATTTGTGCCACCCCTCACCTTCCCTGACTCCCCTGCTGGGAAAGCTCTCTGGGAACATCCCCGAGGATGTTCTGTGGGAATTCCCTCTCCAGTCACATCCTTGCTCTTTGTGCTGCTCCAGGACTTTTTTTTTTTTTTTTTCACCTTTTCCTCACTTTTTTTTTTCCTCCTCTGGGGGTTTTCCTGTCCTACCAGCATTGGATTTTTCATCCCTGGTGGATGTTCCAAGCTGCTCCAGGCTCTGAAGGATGCTGGGAGTGTGATCCCTAATCCCACCCTGCCAAGCAGCATCACTCCCCACCCCAGGGGATTTTTTGGGACACCTCCATGGAGCTGCTGGAGCCTGGACAGCTTTGGGAGGCTCTGGAAAAACAGGAAATCAGATTCAATCCCAGTTTTTGGGGCTCCAGGGCTAAGGAAGGGGCAGTGAACTGAAATTCCCTTCAATTCCAGCCCCATTAGGGCAGAGCTCTGGGAGTTATCCCGCTCCCCACTGAGGGATTTCCCTGCCATCCATCCCGTGGGGAACTAAATAGGGCAGGAGCCGGAGGTGCAGGAGGGGAATTTGGGCTGGAGGAGCTGAAGGAGGATGGGAAAATCCCTGGGAATCCGAGCCCTGAGCAGGAACTTCTTCCTTCCCCTGTTCCATTCTCCATCCCAACCAAAACTCTCTTTTTTTTTTTTTCCCTCCCCCTTTTTCTTCCCTCCCCTCCCCTTTTTTTTTTCCCTCTCTTTTTTTCCCCCTCCCTTTTTTCCCTTCCCCCTTTTCCTTTCCCCTCCAAACATCCACAGAGCACAAAGCTCTTGGAAAATCCAAACATTTCTGCCATCCCAAAACCCCAAATTCCAGCTCGGGGGTCACAGGGATGGGGACAGCAGTGGCTCTGCCTGGATTTAAGGAATTAAGGACCAGATTTCAGCTCCAGGGACAATTCCTCTCCTGCTGGTGATTATTTAGCCATAAAAAAGCACTTTTAGATCAGTTAGGAGATGGAAAAAAAGGGATTTTTTTTAGGGATGGGATGAGCAGAGCACCTGATCAAAGGTCCAGGGAGCTCCACGGAGCCTTTGAACAGTTCCAAATCCACAGGCTCTGATTTTTGGGACTTAAAAGGGGGGAAAAAAAATCAGCAAATAAAGGAAATGTGTGCAACTGCAGGCACAGGAGGGTTGGGGATAGCACAGGAGCCCTGTTTATAGGGAATTTCACATGGATCCCCTCACTGCACAGAAATATTGGGAATGGGATCTGGCCGTGGTTGGGGTTTTTGGGGCAGGATTTGGGTGTTGGCTCTGTGGGGTTGGATTATCCCTGGGCTCCCAGTCAGGGAAAAGCATCCAAACAGCTCCTAAAGATGGGAAAAATCAGGAAAAAATCATGGAAGGGAGGGAGAAATTAAACCAACATTGGAATTTCAGCAATGGAAAAATCCCATCAGGAGCTTCTCCTGCTTCGTTCCCAGGGTGACTGGGATTTTATTTCATTTATTTCTCAGGTTTCCTCCATTTATTTCCATTTTGGACAAGTGGGTTTCCAAGCTTGCCCTGTTGGTTCCTAGCTCCGAGGTGTTCCCAGCTCTGAATTAAATTTTAATTAATTAATTAATTGATTTTTAAAATTAAATTATATTTATTTTCCAATTAAAGCCCCTCTAAAATGAGAATTTGGGATCAGATTTTCGGGAACTGCAAAATCCCACTGATTTTTGCCTTTTTTCTTTTTTATCTGGATGAATACGAACGTGCAAAACCGATTTGAGACTGAAGCTCTGATCTGCTGCAATCAATTTTATCCTGAACGGATAAAATCCCAGATAAAATATTCCTAAGGAATAAACATGGAGGGTTTTTTATCCAGGAATTGCTGTTATCAGAAATAATTCAATGTCTGTGCCTCTCTCTGCCTCCCCCAGGTGTGGGTTTGGAAGCACAAAGGTTTATTCACATCCAGATGTTTCCAATTATTTTCCCTAGAAACAGTTCTCTCGTTCCTGCTTAATTTTTGGAATTATTCCATCTTTTTGTGGGATTTTTAATTGTCCTGCCAGCAGCAAAAGGCAACTTTGGGCCTATTTTGCGCTGATGCAAATCACCACTTCCTACTTAGATTAATTAATTGTCGGTTAATTGAGCACTGGCGGATCCTGTAAGGAATATGGGGGAATTTTGGAGACTGGAGACATCCAACTGGGAGCCCTTTCCTTCCTTTTCACGCCCTCTGGATCCTGAACCCCAACATTCCCATCCTTGGCCCCACCAGCTTGGCTCTGTTTCGTCTTTGTCCATCAGGATGTGAAATTTGTCATTCCTTGAGATGTGGAATTGAGAGGAACTCATTCCCATCAGGATGTGGATCTCAGAGTGGAACCTGTCATTCCTTGAGTTTTGGGAATGGGGTTGGAATGAGAACCTCGTTCTCATCTCAGAGTGGAATCTGTCATCCCTTGAAATTCAGGAATGGGGTTGGAATGAGAACCTCGTTCTCATCTCAGAGTGGAATCTGTCATCCCTTGAAATTCAGGAATGGGGTTGGAATGAGAACCTCGTTCTCATCTCAGAGTGGAATCTGTCATCCCTGGAGATTCAGGAATGGGGTTGGAATGAGAACCTCATTCCCATCAGGATGTGGATCTGAGTAGAACCTGTCATTCCTTGAGTTTTGGGAATGGGGTTGGAATGAGAGGAACTCATTCCCATCAGGATGTGGATCTCAGAGTGGAACCTGTCATTCCTTGAGTTTTGGGAATGGGGTTGGAATGAGAGGAACTCATTCCCATCAGGATGTGGATCTCAGAGTGGAATCTGTCATTCCTTGAGACATGGAAATGGTGTTGGAATGAGAACCTCATTCCCATCAGGATGTGGATCTGTCATTCCTTGAGTTTTGGGAATGGGGTTGGAATGAGAACCTCATTCCCATCAGGATGTGGATCTGAGTAGAATCTGTCATTCCTTGAGACGTGGGAATGAGGTTGGAATGAGAACCTCATTCTCATCTCAGAGTGGAATCTGTCATCCCTTGAAATTCAGGAATGGGGTTGGAATGAGAACCTCGTTCTCATCTCAGAGTGGAATCTGTCCCTTCTGGAGATGTGGGAATGGGGTTGGAATGAGAGGATCTCATTCCCATCAGGATGTGGATCTCAGAGTGGAATCTGTCATCCCTTGGGATTCGGGAATGGGGTTGGAATGAGAACCTCATTCCCACAACTCCAGAGGGAAACGAGGAGAGCGGGGTTGGAGCACTGGGCACTGTTCTGCTGGTGGTGCCCTTGAGTTGCCCTCTTGCTGTGGGGTGATTCCCTGCTGAAACTCGGGATTTGGAAGCTGGGAGTAGCCCAGGAGAAGGGGTTTGGACGGGAGGAGGGTTTGGACGTGCCGGGTGTCCCCTCCCGAGGCTGTGCTGTCCTTAACCCGGCGTCACCTGGTTCGAGCACGTGAGCATGCTGGTGATCCTGCTCAACTGCGTCACCCTGGGCATGTTCCAGCCCTGCGAGGACGTGGAGTGCCAGTCGGAGCGCTGCACCATCCTGGAGGTGAGGAGCCCTGGGATTCGTGGGATGCATTTGTGGGGCGGCCGCTCTGGGAGATGGGAGCCCCGTGGTGGTAATTATCCCCGGGAAAAGCTTTCCCACAGGGATGGGGTTTCCACAAAGCCTGGCCTGTGTGGGGTCTGCTTGGGGTGAGGCCTGGAGGCTGATGTGGATCTGTCCCAGCCAGGTCCCTTCTCTCCATCCTTAACAAGGGCTCGGAAGTGGGAAGCCAGATCCCACTGCATTCCTTGGACACCACAAAACTCAAGGACTCCCATCCCTGGAAGTGTCCCAGGCCAGGCTGGACAGGGCTGGGAGCACCCATGGAAGGTGTCCCCATGGCAGGGTGGCACTGGATGACCTTTAAGGTCCTTTCCAACCCAAACCATTCCAGGATTCCATGGAGGGGGGATCTCCCTCACACTCCAGCTCCTGCTGGGATTGCTCCGTGCCACGTGGCACCAGGACTGCCTTTGCCACTCCTTTCCCTTCTCCATGAGGAAGGAGCGCGGGGTGAGCCCGACCCTGCTCCCCTCCGTGCCAGGAGAAGCACATTTAGGAATTCTCCCCCATCCAGAGCCCCCATCCCTGCTGGCCACCCCGAGCTCGGGGGACACCAGGCCTGTCCCCTCGTCCCTCCTGGTGTCCCCTCGCTGCCATCTGCCCGCTGGAGCAGCTCGGGGAGCACATCCTGGGGCATCTGCTGTGTGGGCAGCTCCTTGGCTCCCGGCACATTCCTCAGGCTGGGAACGGCTTCCCTCGTTCCCAACCCCAAACCACTGATGTGTTCAGCTCCTTTGGATCCCACATCCCTTGGAATGTCCCAGCCGTACAGAAAGGCCACTGGGATCCTCCGTGGAATCCCAAACTGGTTGGAAGGGACCTTGAAGCTCATCCAGTTCCATCCCCGTCCACACCTTCCCTATCCCAGGTTGCTCCAAGCCCCGTCCAACCCGGCCTTGGAAATTTCCTGACAGGTTTTAGACAGGAAAGGGCTGGAAAATCCCCATTATCCCTCCCCTGTCCCAGCCTGCAGGAGGGATTGGAAGCCGGAACGTGAGGTGGAAAAGCCTGAACTTGGTTATGGAGGAGTTTGCATGTCAGTAATTAAATGAACTGAAATTATGGAGCAAAATTTCTGTGTAGCTCATTAAGGGAAAGTTGGATAATTAAGACAAGTCCCTCTCCAGCTCTCCTGCAGCCCCTTCAGGCCCTGGAAGGGGCTCTGAGGGTTCCCTGGAGCCTTTTCTTCTCCAGGTGAACATTCCCAGCTCTCCCAGCCTGGCTCCAGAGGGGCTCCAGCCCTGTGATACCCTCATGTCTTATCAGGGGATGAACAAAAGCTGGGGGCACTTCCCAAGCCCTGGAATGAGCCAGGAGCTGTGCCAGGGGCTGCCAGCACCCCGCAGGTTTGATTTTGGAGTTGGGAGGTGGCACTTTGGTGAGGGGAACATGGAATGTCCCCGTGCTGGGAGCACTCAGGACTGACTGAAATCCTCGTTTCCCTTTTTTTCCAGGCATTTGATGACTTCATTTTCGCCTTCTTTGCCGTGGAAATGGTCATCAAGATGGTGGCCCTGGGCATCTTCGGGCAGAAGTGTTACCTTGGAGACACCTGGAATCGCCTGGACTTCTTCATCGTCATGGCAGGGTCAGCAACCACCTCATCCCTTCACCTGAGGGCAGGAAAATCCCAGGGGGCCAAATCCATGCCTTGTCCTGGCTGCTTCTCACAATGAATCTCCCAAATCTGGGTTTTTGGGTTTTTTTTTTAATCCTCACCCCAAAACCACACTGGGTTTGGGGGTGGGTTGTGAATATCAGGCAGAGCTGTGGGGGTTTGGAGCAATCCTTTAATCCTAACACATCCTGAGCTGATCCAGAGTATCCCAGTGCTGCTGTCTCCAAAAAAAAAAAATCAGCTCAGCCCCACTCCTGCCCCGTTTGGAGCAATCCTTTAATCCTAACACATCCTGAGCTGATCCAGAGTATCCCAGTGCTGCTGTCTCCAAAAAAAAAATCAGCTCAGCCCCACTCCTGCCCCGTGCCAGCAGCAGAGTGAGGCAGGGACGGGGCAAACAAGGAGAATTCAGCCCAAAAACCCCATTGGGAAGGTGGAAATCTCAGTGGGAAAAGCTGGCTGGGAGTTCACCCAAATTCCAAACTCCTCCTGCTTTTACAGCTTCGTTCCCTCTCCCCCAGCTGCTGGCTTGTGCAGGATGTGTTAATAAACAGCTCCAAGGATGATCCCACTGCTTTTGACACCACTTCCCTCACCCCCACGGGGAATAACTGAGTGGAGTAAAAGCTTGGCAAAGCTCAAACTTTTTTTTTTTTTTTTTTTTTTTTTTTTCCCCCAAAAAATAAACAGCTTTGGAAAGCCCAGGCTCTCCTACCTGCTCTCTACATCCTGGGAAGGGATGGAAAGCTTTAATTACTGCCTGACTCCTGAATTCCTGCGTTCCTAATGACCAGCTCGGGGTTAATTAAAACATCCTTGGAATATGTTGGGGTGTTTTTCCCTTTCCATTAGTGCTGTGCCATCTTCCCTGCACTAATGGGGTTTTGCTGTGCTCCGTGTTATTTGTCTGGAATACAATTAGGAATGGTTTTAGTGCTCTGAATAAAACATGAGCTCTCCTGAGCGGAGCTTCCTTGGAACTCGGGTGCAGTTCCAGCCCGAGAAGGAACATCAGGGACAGCAAAAATACCCTTTATTATTAATTATTTTTACCTTAATTATGTTTTCCTATAAAGCTGCTGCAGTGTTTAAGGGAGGAGTGGTAGGGGAAGAGCAGGGAAAACTCGGGATCAGGATTCTGCTCAAGGAGCTGAGGGTGTTTTTCCACATTGGATCTGTGGGATGAGCAGAAAATCCCCAAGCTCCTCAGAGCTCCCCCAAACCCAGGATTGGGGCACCCCATGGAGGCAGAAGGGCTGAGCCCTCTGCTCATCCTCAGGGGCAGCTTTAGCACTGGGAATTTTGCTGTTGGAATGAGGGGGAAAGTGGCTGGTGAGGCCATTTGGGAGTTTTCCAAGGTTTTTCCCCACCTCCCATGACTGGAATGTGTTTGGGGGTGGATGATAACAGCAGGAGACCCCGCTGGAGGTGCAGCATTACCCAGGCTGGAGATGAGGAGAAGAAAAAACCCTTCCCTGGCTGATCCCAGACCATCTCCAGATGGTTTTTTTTGGTGGATTTGAGCCAGAGCTGGGATATGATTTCCCACCTTCCCTGGCTGATCCTGGGAAGGATCATCCAGAATTCATCTCCAGATGTGAGCCAGAGCTGGGATATGATTTCCCACCTTTCTGGCCGATCCTGGACCATCTCCAGATGGTTTTGGTGGATTTGAGCCATACCTGGGATATGATTTCCCATCTCTCCAAAGAGAGGCTGGAGCTGGGAGTATCCCTGGGAGAGGAGAAGCTGTGCCAAGGGCTGGGATTCACCTCTCACCACCACCACCCTTCAACCCAGCGTGTCCTCCTAAAACTGGAGCTGTTTTTAGCAGGGAATTCACCACTGGAATGACAAAGCTGCTTTTTCCAGCGAGGGGATGGATGTGCTGAAGTTATTCCGAGTTTTTTTTTTTGTGATAAGAAGGGGAACAAGTGATCAGCAGAGCTTTGTTTGCCCTGTTCTGCCTCCTCAGAGGAGCTGGTTTGCCTCAGCAGCAGCTCCAAAGGGAGCAGGGGAGCTACAAGATAAACACAGCTCCTGCCTCCGGCACGGATCGTGTCTGAAGTTCCTTCCAGCTCCCAGAGTCCTTTCATGTTTTCCTCGCCCCAGAAATGTTCCCTGGAACATTTCAAGCCCGGTGGAACTCGCGGGCTCTCCGGCTGCCCAGCAGCTGAGCAGAAAGCGTTTCCCCAGCAGCAGGGATGGTGTTGAGAGCTGAAATCCAGAGGTTCCTGGTGCATCCAGGCCCTGGAGACATTCCAGGCTCCCAGGATATGATTTGGATTTGACAGCTGAAGGTTTGGAGCTGTTGATGGCACAAGACATCCCAAAGTCTCACACCTCTTGTTTTTTGGAGTAGGGAATCACCTACTGAGTACCAATCCACCCAAAATTCCCAGCTCCAGTGGATTTCTGTGGGGCATTTCCAAGGGATTTGGGATTTAGAGGTGGGATGTGAGCACAGGGCCCAACACTTGGCATCCTGGTCCATCCAGTCCCTGGAGATCTTGCAGGTTCCCAGGATAAGTTTTGGGTTTGACAGCTGAAGGTTTGGAAGCTGTTGATGGCACAAGACAATCCAGAGCCTTGTGCCTCCCATTTTCCAGTGTCAGGAGTCATCTACTGAGTGCCAATCCACCCAAAATGTTTAGGGGGAGTGGGGAAGAAGAATCAAGGAGAAAACGTTCTTTATTCTTAATAATCAAATGGAAAGCAAATGATTTGTGCAATTTTTTTGCTGTTGTTGGTTTGGGTATTCAGGTTTGGTCACAGGAGGAGAGAAAAGCTGGGGTGCAGCTCCTTGTCCTGGAGAGTCAGGGAATCATTCCCAGCCTCTCTGGGAATCTGTGCCAGGGCCTGCCCACCCTCCCAGGCAGGAATTCTTCCCCAATCTCCCATCTAAATTTCCCCTCTTTCAGCGTGAACCCGTTCCCCCTTGTCCCATCACCACAATCCCTGCTGGAGTTTCCCTCTCCAGCTTCCTTGGAGGTTTCTTCACATCCTGGAAGGAAAATCCTGCTTTCCAAAGTGTTCCCTGTGCTGGCAGGAACCTTAAAGCTCATCCTATTCCACCCCTGCTGTTAGCGTTCAGGAACGCGCAGAATCACAGGATGTGATTCCATGCAGGTGCTTTTATTGAGGAGCTCTGGGAATCAGGGGTCCAGACCCAAATCTGACTCCAACATGGCTCTCGAGCTGAACATATTTTATATTCTATCGTTATATAACTTACATATTAATTATTAAACTTATGCTGTTCTATTGTACACATTGACTTTATTCAAGCGTGGGTTTCTCATGATCTTTCTCAAGCCCCTGACCACAGTTTCCTCATGATTATTCTTATGATTAAACACTAATTATATTTAATTACTAAACCATCATCACATCTAATAATTCTATCATTTTTCATATACTGGCTACACAAGTGCAGTTCTAGCAAGCACAAGGCCTAGACTTTCCCAGGGTATTTTTCCAGGGACACCTAAGCCTAACTTTCCTTCCAACTCCCCAAATCCCCACGATTTTCAAACCCTTTTACTATCACTGCCACCCCCAGGGTCACCTTCCCACCATCCCAGATTGCTCCATCCAGCCCGGCCTTGGGCACTTCCAGGTGTGGAATTGCATCCGTGGAATTGCAGCCAGGCACCCCTGGGCTCGCAGGCAGCGAAGCTTTCCCTGCCTCAGCGTGCCCATCCTGACTGCTTTGCTGTTTTCCCTGCAGGATGATGGAATATTCCCTGGATGGACACAACGTGAGCCTCTCCGCCATCCGCACCGTCCGCGTCCTGCGGCCCCTGCGGGCCATCAACAGGGTCCCAAGTAAGTGACAGCAGCCCGGGCACGGCCCTGGGGAAACTGGAGCACCACGGGAATAACCCCCCAAAACACACCTGGATTTCTGAGCTCAGTCTGGGAAAACGGGAAAACATTGGGAATAATCCCACCCCATCTTGATTTCTGAGCTCAGTCTGGGGAAACTGGAGAACCACGGGAATAACGCCCCCCAAAACACACCTGGATTTCTGAGCTCAGTCTGGGAAAACGGGAAAACTTTGGGAATAATCCCACCCCATCTTGATTTCTGAGCTCAGTCTGGGAAAACTGGAAAACGTTGGGAATAAACCCACCAAAACACACCTGGATTTCTGAGCTCAGTCTGGGAAAACTGGAGAACTTTGGGAATAAACCCACTCCACACCTGGATTTCTGAGCTCAGTCTGGAAAACTTTGGGAATAAACCCACCCCACACCTGGATTTCTGAGCTCAGTGTGGGAAAACTGGAAAACCATGGGAGTAACCCCCCAAAACACACCTGGATTTCTGAGCTCAGTCTGGCAAAACTGGAGAACCATGGGAATAACCCATCCCACACCTGGATTTCTGAGCTCAGTGTGGGAAAACTTTGGGAATAAACCCAGCCCACCTCGATCACTGAGCTCAGTGTGGGAAAACTGGAAAACTTGGGGAATAAACCCACCCCACACCTGGATTTCTGAGCTCAGTTTGGGAAAACTGGAGAACCACAGGAATAACCCCCCCAAAACACACCTCAATTTCTGAGCTCAGTCTGGCAAAACTGCACAACTTTGGGAATAAACCCACTCCACACCTGGATTTCTGAGCTCAGTGTGGGAAAACTTTGGGAATAAACCCGCCCCATCTCAATCTCTGAGCTCAGTGTGGGAAAACTGGAAAACCATGGGAATAACCCAACCCCATCTTGATTTCTGAGCTCAGTCTGGGAAAACTGGAAAACCATGGGAGTAACCCCCCCAAAACACACCTGGATTTCTGAGCTCAGTCTGGCAAAACTGGAGAACTTTGGGAATAAACCCGCCCCATCTCAATCTCTGAGCTCAGTGTGGGAAAACTGGAAACGTTGGGAATAACCCCCCCAAAACACACCTGGCTGTCTGCTCTGTGTAGCGAATGAGATGAAATCAATTAATTTAATTTTTAATGTCGAGTTAGAGATCGCCATTATCATAATTGGTGTCAGGAAAGGGCGAGGGAGCAGGGAATTGATCCTCGGAGCTGTTTTCCAAGGTTTTTGTGACTTTTCTAGGGAAAACAACTCTCTGGTGGTGTAAAGTAAACAATGTTCCTCCAAAGGAAGGGAAAAGGTCACTTCCAAGAGGGTTCTTCTTGCCCTGCTGGGTTCATTTCTCCTCCTCAGTGATTTAAGATCTTTCCAGGACTTTATGTTCAGGATTAGCAGCTCGGGAGCTTCCCTTGCTGCTAAAACCCCAGGGAGGTTTTGCTCCATGTGAAACAAAATTGGGATCATCCTCGATGAGGAAGTTCAAGTGGCTCCTAAATCCATTTTCAAGTGGCTTCAGCTGCTTGGCTTCTAAATCCAATTTTAAATCCGAGCCACCACGCTGGAATAATTCCCTGCTGGAATCAGCCAGCTGCTGAGCCAGCCTTTGCAAGGTGCTCGTTCCACAGCAATTCCATCCTTTTCCAACTCAAATCCACCTCAATCAAAATGCAGCAGCATTGTATGGAAATCACAGGGATCCTGGCAGAAAAAAATATGAAAAAAAAAAAAGTGATATTTCCTGTTCTGTTGGAGTGAGCCAGCCCCAAATCATGCCTGGATTCAGCAAATCCAGGGACTGCCGAAAAAGCTTCCTCAGAAGGGATCTGATTCCAAGGAAAATGGGATGGGTGTTTACACCCAGGAACCTCCGAAATTTCTCTCAGAACTCCCAATTCCACAAGGTTTTTTTCTGGAAAACAAGGATTAAAAGCAGTGAATTGCACAGAGAGGTCCTTGGTTAAAAACAGGGCCACAAAAAGGAGAGGCCAAAAGGCTCCAGCCCCTTTGGAGCTTCGTTTTCCTAACGAGGTTTTGTTGCCAGGGTTTTGGAAAGCACAACACCAAGTTTCCCTCTGGGATTTGGGGTTCCACAGAAGTTTCCCTCCGGGATTTGGGGCTCTGGAGAAGTTTCTCTCTGGGATTCAAAGTTCCAGAGAAGTTTATCTCTGGGATTTGAGGTTCCAGAGAAGTTTCCCTCCGGGATTTGGGATTCCAAAGAAGTTTCCCTCTGGGATTTGGGATTCCAAAGAAGTTTCCCTCTGGGATTTGGGGTTGCAGAGAAGTTTCCTTCTGGGATTTGAGGTTCCAGAGAAGTTTCTCTCTGGGATTTGGGGCTCCAGAGAAGTTTCCCTCCGGGATTTGGGATTCCAAAGAATTTCCCTCTGGGATTTGGGGTTCCAGAGAAGTTTCCCTCTGGGATTTGGGGCTCCAGAGAAGTTTCCCTCTGAAATTTGGAGTACCAGAGAAGTTTCCCTCTGGGATTTGGGGTTCCAGAGAAGTTTCCCTCTGGGATTTGGGGTTCCAGAGAAGTTTCCCTCTGAAATTTGGGGTTCCAGAGAAGTTTCCCTCTGGGATTTGAGGTTCTGGGGATGGAGTGGAGCAGAGGGACCATGGGCTGGGCTCGGAGCCCTCCAGGCTGGGACGAGGATCAGGCTCCCTCTGAACTCCTTCAAATCCACAAAACCCTTCACTATTCCCATGGAAGAGTGAGAATCTCAAGCTGGGATCCAGCTGGGCTGAGGGGGAATGGAAGGATTTTACACCGAGCTCCAGGGATCAAACAACTCCAGCTTTAGGTGGAATTTTGCTCTGAGCCCAAGTTGTGTTTGTCTCCCTTAGCCCTGACACCTTCCAGGCTGTTTGCACTGCACTTCCCATGGGATTCTCACCTTTTCCCAACAGGCAGGTGATGGAAAACATCCCATTTTTTTGTTAATATTCTGCGGGATGAAATCCAGCGCGTTCAATCCGTGTTTGGAGTGGAGGTGCCCGAGGTGGGCTGGGCTGACACCACCAAAGGGGATCTGAGCACCAGGATTAGGATTCCTAGAAATTATTCCCAGAAATCTCCCCATTCCTGGAGGGTAGATCATCCAGCCTCCACTTGTCCAGCCCCACCCACTCGGAACATCAGGATTTTTGCTGTTTCAGACCAAAATATTCCAAAATCTGTGGAGAGTGGACGGGAAAATCCCTGGATTTGGGTGGATTTTTGTGGTTACATTTTCCCATCCATGACAGCACAGCTCAGCCAAAGGATCTTGGAATTCCAGCCATTCCCAGCTCTGGGATTTGGGAATGGGATTTTCCACCAGATAAAATTTCCAGCTGGATCAGAAGAGATGATCCTGGTGCTAAATGCAGGGGAAACAGGGAGAAGGAGCCTGGAGATTCATCCCTGGGATTCCTGGGCTCTTCCCTGGGATCCAGCCAGCACCATCAGCTCGTGGCTTCCAGGCACAATAAATTCACCCACGAGATTCTCTCAGCTCGATGCAGTTTGTTAAGAAAAGAAAGAAGAACCCCGGCCAATAAAAACATCATTTCTATTAGAAATTATTCCTTCCAAACCACTGGAAAAATGGAATTCCTGCAATTTATTCACTTGGCAGGGGCTGGAGTCAGGGATTTTTTTTCAGCAGTGGTCACTGGGTTAGGTTATTTTTTTTTTTTTAAATCTATTTCACTGCTTTATTTTTATATTTATTTTTATACTTATTTTTATATTTATTTTTTTACTTATTTTTATACTTATTTTTACATTTATTTTTATACTTCTTTTTTATACTTACTTATTTTTATATTTATTTTTATACTTATTTTTTATACTTATTTTTATATTTATTTTTATACTTATTTTTATATTTATTTTTATACTTATTTTTTATACTTACTTATTTTTTATACTCATTTTTATACTTATTTTTATATTTATTTTTATACTTATTTTTATACTTATTTTTTAAAATTTTATTTTTATATATTTATATTTATTTTTATTTTTGTGTGTTTTTTTTTTTTTTTTTTAAGTTTATTTTTGTGTATATTTAAAATTTATTTTTGTTTTTCTGCTGGGGGGGGGGGTTTAAACAGAACGGCATCCCACAGAATGGGAATGAAAATCCCGCTCCTTGTTTCAGCCTCAGGGATGCTCTTTTCCCATGGCACACTCGACATTCCGAGGAGAGCCCGGGGTGGCTGGAGAACAGCTGGATTCAATCTCTGGGATTGATGATGCCACTAAACAACCCCAAATACCAAAAGGAGCTGAGCTGAAAAAAAAAAAATAAAAAAGTCTGGCACGGGGAGAGAAATTTTACCCATTTTTGGAAAAAAAGAGGGAGGATATCAGTGAGAGAGGGAAGGAAAAACCAGGAGAGAATCCCAGCATTGTCTTTCCAGGGGGGATTGAGTGTGTCCTTGCTTTTCCCGGGATGGATTTACCAGGAAAACGTGGGATTGCTCCCGAGGGGTGACAGTGCTGGGCAGGGCCAGGAGCTGGATTTGAGGATCCGGGTGTGTCCTGCCCCACTCGGGGTATTCCATGATTTTGTGACACACTGGGAATAACCACCAGGAATTCCAACCCCGCCACTTTGGGAATAACCACCAGGAATTCCAACCCCACTTTGGGAATAACCACCAGGAATTCCAACCCCCCCCCCGCCCTTTGGGAATAACCACCAGGAATTCCAAACCCTCTGTCGGGAATAACCACCAGGAATTCCAACCTCTCTTTGGGAATAACCACCAGGAATTCCAACCCCATTGTTGGGAATAACCACCAGGAATTTCAAACGCCCTCTGTTGGGAATAACCACCAGGAATTCCAAACCTTCTGTCGGGAATAACCACCAGGAATTTCAACCCCACTTTGGGAATAACCACCAGGAATTCCAACCCCATTGTTGGGAATAACCACCAGGAATTCCAACCCCCCTCTTTGGGAATAACCACCAGGAATTCCAACCCCACTTTGGGAATAACCACCAGGAATTCCAAACCCTCTGTTGGGAATAACCACCAGGAATTCCAGCCCCTTTTCCTCCAGGCCTGCAGCTCCAGAGGATGGGATTTGCTCCATCCTTCCCTCGGGGTGGCACAGGGCAGGGACAGGGCGGGGACAGGGACGGGGGTGGTGGCACAGCCTCTCCTCCTCTCGGATCCGGGCCAGCAGCAGGAATTGCACCAGAGCCAGGGCCCAGCTGGGCACGGAGACCTCACAAGGCCCTGGATGCAGAGGCCATTACTCATCCCTAATTATTAATTAGCTGGGAATTCTTGGCCGGGCTGGTGGATGCCCTCGTGCCACGGTGGCAGCTCCAGCCATGGGATTTCCACTGGCAAATCCACAGGAGGGATGGTGTGAAGGGATCCCAGCTCCTGCCAGCAGGGAAAGCTGGGATAGACCCGTGGGAACGCTGGGATAGATGGAAAACTCTCTCCTGGAGCCCCTCGTGCTCCCAGAGCCCATCCCTGCAGATTCCAGGCTCAGCACCAAGGAATCACAGGAGGCAGCAGGAGCAGCTTGGGAGAAGCCACTGGAATCTGCTGGGGGACAGCCTGGGAGCGATGGGATGAATGATGGAGAGCGTTTCCTGGGAATATCCAGGGACAGGAGCCAGCAGGCAGGCAGGAGAAGGTGTTTGCAAGGGAGGAGTTTAGTGGGTAAAATCCCTCCAAAGCCACAATTCCCACCGTGCCATGAACTTCAGCCCTGCTCCCTGTGGATCCCAAGGCTTGGATTTGGCTTTATTCCCACCTATAATTCAGGATTTGCTTTTGCTCTTCCTTTTCTTCCTCAGCTCATCAATTATCAGCTGTTGGACAATGCTTTATCCCTATCCCAGACGTTCATTTAACCTCTGCTGAGCTCCAAGTTGTTATTCCCATTTTATTCCCATTTTATCCTGGAGTTTGGAGGTGCCCTGAGGTGGGAGAGGGGGCAGCTCCCAGTCCCAGCCCCGTCCCTGCCTCCTTTCCTTTCCCAGCCTCTCCCAGCAGCGGTGCTGGGAATGCCAGGCTCAGCTGAGGCTCTGCAAGGCTCTCGTTGCTCCAGTCAGAATATTCCAGGTGGAATATTTGGCATGGAAATCAGCATTTCCCTGGCTCCGGAGCCTGGAGGAACTCGGGGTTCATGGAGATCCTTGTGCAGAGCTGTGGGATTGGTGGGAAGGTCCCCACAGGCTCTGCATGGGGACAGAAAGGGAGCAGAGTTTTCCTTGGAGGAAAAGCATCCTGCTTTCCATCCTCAAAAAAAAAAAAACCAAACAAACCAGAATTCCCCTCCTTTCCAGCAAGGAGAGGAGTTCTCCATGGAAAAGGAGCTGTCTGTGGTGGAGGCCCAGCTCCCACCCCACCCCAGGCTCTGTGGTTTTTAGGGGAACAATTCCTGTGATCCATGAGGGGAGTTTGCAATATTTACAAATCCATATTTTAACGATTCCTGGGAGCATTTCTCCAGGAAAAATTGTCTTGTAGGTTCTGTGTCCTTGATTGCTACAGAAAACACCTGGAAATCCCATCCTTGGATCCACAGCTCTGGAGATTGCTGTTATTCCCATTTCCTGCCAAACCTGTGGCATTTTCCCCTCCCTTTTCAGCCTCAGCATTTATAGGGGAAAACACCAGATCCTGATTTTTCTGCCCTGGCTGCACATCCAAGGTGGGAATGGTGATTTCTGCCCATCCTAACGTGGTTTTCCCTTCTCCCCCAGGCATGAGGATCCTGGTCACGCTGCTGCTGGACACTCTGCCTATGTTAGGCAACGTCCTCCTCCTCTGCTTCTTCGTCTTCTTCATCTTTGGGATTGTCGGGGTCCAGCTCTGGGCAGGGCTGCTGAGGAACAGGTGCTTCCTAGACAGGAATTTTGCCATGTAAGTACAGCAAAACGAAAAATTCTCCACCTTTTTCTGCCCTTTCCCCCCCCACCTTTCTCTCCCTTTTCCTTCCTTCTCCAGCAGGGGATTTTTCTGTCCCCTGCTGGAAAAATCCCAGCGCTCAGCAGGATCCTTTTTGTCTGGAAAAAATCCCATTTGTCAGCAATTTCCTGAGAGTTTTGTGAATTCCTGCTGCACCTGAAGGACGAGGATGGGAGCGGGCTGCATTAGCTCTGCCTGAGATCCCCGACTCTGGGAGTTGGAGGATTTAGAACAAATTCCCAGCTCTCCAAACAGTTCAGGTCACCGAGCACACCCCAACCCCTGGCAGGGGCTGGTGATTTGGAGATGCAGCTGAAACCCAGAGATAAATCCTTGTCAGGGGATTTAAGATAAGAAACTGGATGTGAGGAGCATTAAAATCATTTGGAGACAGCTCTGAGTGTGGGACAGGCGTCAGGGACGGGCAGGACCTGAATCCTTCAGGCTGGAAAACACCTCCAGGCTCATCAAACCCAACCTGAAAGAGGCAAATTTCCATTTGGGCTCTTCCAGGCTGGGCACCTGTGTGGAGCAGCCCCCCTGATAAGAAACTTTCATTGCCCTGCTGAGCCTCACCTTGAATCCCCCCAGCCCTGCCCAAGGTCCAGCTCATCAATTTAAGCCCAGCCCAGGCTCTTAGTCCTGGTTTGGGCTGTGCTCCTGGTGTTTGCTCCTGAGCTCTCTGGGTAAATCCTGGATCTGGCTCATCCTTTGGACCAGCCTGGGCTCAGAGTGGGATTGTGGAGGTGCTGCTGGGGCTGGGATGGGCTCCTGGCTCGTCCCAGGCTTTGGGGCACCCCTTGCTGCTCCCTGAGCTGGGGCTGTCGTGCCCCTGCCCCTTCCCGGGGGTGAGGACACACCTGGGTGAAAACCAAGCACGGAAAAGAGGGATTTTCCTGGAAAAACCCTTCCAAAGGCTCCTGTCAGAGATGTCAGCGGCTCAGAGGTGAGGAAATGCCCCAGCCCAGCTCTTAGGGCAGCTCTAACTCTTGGAGAGGAGATGGAGCCTGTAATTACATCCCTGGGTAATCATCTGCTGTCTGCTCTCGGATTGTCTGCAAGACAGGCAGGGATCATCCCTCAGGTCCTGCTCCTGCCTCTCACTGCTCGCTCCTGGGGCTCCCCCAGCCTCTCCCTGTCCTCTGGACCAGCTCTGGTGGCGTTTATTCATCCCAGCAGAGTGGGAAAACCCGTGAGCCTGCCGTGGGTGTGATCCCACTCCCCCTCCCATGCCCCAAACCCTGCCCTGCACCCCCAAGCATCAATTTGCCGCTCACCAAACCCCTCCACGCTCAGCTCCACCCCGGAGCTGCCATCCCCAAGTCCAAATTTATGCCTGCTCGGGTGGCCCCGGTGCTGTAATTAACTGCAGCGAGCCCCTCTCGCTCTCTCGGAGTCAGGTTTTTAAACGCTCGGTGATTTTCGGCGAAGCGGAGCTTTCAAGATGAACCACAGGGGAAGCGTTCGCTAAGCACAGACATTAAGCAGCAGTTATGTAATGGCCATTAGCAGCATCAAAGGCCTCGCAGGATTTTTCTTATCAGGGCTTGCTCCTTGTCGGGGAAGGTTTTGGGATGAGCCGTGTTTGAAGGGGTTTGTCTGGGATCGCCTCCTTCACCCTGGGGTGGGTTCTGCCACCCCCCCTCAAAACCATCCTCTGGTTTATTGTGATGGAAGTTGCAGCATCCCAAAGGAATTTGGGGAAAGAGGGGTGCCCATGGGGCAGGAATATTCGAGCTTCCAGCTCAGTGTCAGTGGAGAAAAGTGGGGTTTTCTGGTGCCTTCACCCCGAGTGCTGCTGCTGGGTTGGGCTCTTTGCATTAATTTTAGACCTGAGAAACCCAGCAATGATCCAGTCCTTGCATTTCCAGCTCTCCCTATTTCCTGGAGCTCGGTTTTAGGGAAGTTTTAGGGAATCCAGATGCAACTATTCCCATTTTTTTTTATCATTTCTGACTCATTCTCTCACCCAGGCATCAGGGCATGGTTCCCCCCTACAGTGGCTGTTAACACACCAGCAGCAAATTGTAAAGGAAAAAAAAAGGCATGGAATGACCTGGAAAACACTTCAGGGTTCCATCTTCCTGCTGTTGGACAGGTCATGGAATCCTGGAATGGGTTGGCTTGGAAAGGACCTTAAAGGTTCTCATTCCACCCCCTACCTTGGGCAGGGACACCTTCCCCCATCCCAGGCTGCTCCAGCCCAGCCTCCAACACATCCAGGGCTGGGAAATCCACAATTCCTCAGGGCACAGAGGTTTCCCAGCCCTTCGTGAGGCTGGGAGGGGCTGGGGCTGAGACCCTGGCTCTGATTTCCTCTGCAGCCCTGGAGACAGCGAAAACCTGAATTACTGGAGGGTCTCCCCTTGGTGCTGCTGCCAAACCCTCCCAGCTGAAACCCAAACTGCTTTAAACAGAGGATCTGGGCAAAATCCAGGGGCCAGCAAGGCAGGGTCCTAACCCCAAATTTTCTGGATGAAAGGAGGTGTGAGTGAGCTCCCAAACAGCTGCTTCAAATCCAGCTTTGCCCTGCTGCGTTCTGCCCTGCAGCTTCCTGCGCCTTCAGCTCTTCCAGAGGCATCAGATGGAAGGACTGACTTTGATTTTTGCCATCATTCTTCTTTCCCCATGGAAACCTTTTCTTTTCAATCCCCCTTGCAAGTTGGCAGCTCGGAGTAAAGCAACTATTTTTAAGTCGAGCGCATTGTGAGAGAAATTTGGGGACTTTTTTGGAGGTGCTTTGGGAATTTCTGCTTTTCTCTCCCTGTCTTTCAGAGCTGTGCTGTTACAGGGCTGGGATGAGGTTATTTAAGGATTTTTAGTGGGGATTCTGAAGGAATTGCTGGGTTGTTGCAGGAGTGGGTTGGAACTGGGTCTCTGCTCGTTTGGGACATGGGAGAATCTCTCCCTCCTCGCCCAAAGTGATCCTTCAAAACCTGGGATTGCATGGAAGAGCAGCGCCAGGACGGGCTGTGAGGGATGCCAGGAGATCCTGGCACTGGGAGCTGCAGGAGAAACTCCCCAAGGACTCTTTGGTGGGAAGGAGGAAGGTTTGGTGTGCCCTGGTGGGAAGGACAAGCAGAGCCAGCAGCTCCGGGGTGACATCTCCAGGATGGTTTTCTCCCCCTCGGGCTCCTTCCCACCCTCCTGAGCTGTTCCCGGTGGAAATAAAGGAATTGGGTCAGGCCCAGCCTGTCTGGGCTCTTCTCCTGGGGCTGCTCCTTGTGCTGGGATGCAGAGCAGCATTTCCCAGGCCAGGAGCCTTTCAAGGAACTCAGTGGCTCGGAAGCAGGAGAGGGGAGGGAGCTGGGAAGTGTTTTATGTTTCTCTGCTGCCTCGGGACACTTTTCAGTCTTGATTAACTCGGGAGCTGCTCGGTGGTTTTGGCTCTGGGAGCAGGCTCAGGAATTTGTCTGAAAGGTGTTCAATTGCTCCTGGTGGCATTGCTCAGCAGGATTCCCTGGGAGAGCAGGGAATTCATCCTGGGTGCTGAGCTCCTGCCTCCTCCTCCTCTGCTCCCCCAGCTGGGGCAGGGCTGTGCTCAGCTGTGCCTCAGTGGCTGGGATGTGTGCATGGGATGGATGGGCTGGGAAAGCTTCTGGGGGAGGCTGGAGCAGAGGATAATCCAGTAGGAGTGGAAGAAAAGTGGATTTTCCTGCCCCTCTGTTGTGCTTCCTGCACATGGACGTGAGGGACAGAGAAAGGGAAATCCAGGAGATGAGCAGGGTTGGGAAAGGCTGGGAGAGGGGTGTCAATCCTCCCTGGTGGATAACAGATCCATCCTGGGGCTGGGCTTCTCCTGTCTTTCCCCCGGAGCTCTCCTAATTAGAGGGTTCATTAGCGTTAATGAGTGCACTGTCTCTACCTGTTGGCAAGGAACAGGGAAGCCAGGAAGAAGTGGATGATCCTGGCAGAACTCATCCATTTATTTGGGGGATATTGGGGATTCCCTCATTCTTGTTTCTCATTCTTGCTCTCCTTTCTTCTTTCCCCCTTTTTGGTTTTGCCAGGGGAAAAAAATAAAAGGGGAAAAGGTTTTAAGAAAAGGTGTGAAATTTGCAGGTTTTGCTGCCATTTCGGGTCCCTTCCCCCCTCGCCGGGTGGTGCTGGAGCTTCCCACAGGAGTGGCTCCTTCCCAGTGGGAAGGACAGGGAACAGGGGGCAGAAAGTCCCCCCCAGGTGACTGATCTTGTCACTTTTAATTCGGAAATGTTTTTGGGGACAGCTGCAAAAGCCAGGAGAGCAGAGGAAAGGGAGGATAAAATCCTTCAGAGAGCAGCAGAACCGAGCCAGGCTTCACCCACCCCTCCTAGCAGAGCTGGTTTTTGTTTTCCTGCTCAGATTTTCCTTTCCCAGCCACCAAACTGCTCCAGATTCGTGCCCAGATGTTCTCTGTGCAGCTCCTCAGACCCCAGCCCGGGGCTCTGTGATCTCAGGGAGCCGTTCTTCATCCCAAAACTTCCCAAGTGGAGACTCCTGGGACGCACAGAGCCCCTCAAGCTGTGGGTGCCTCATTCCAGTGGGATGGGGACTGATCCTGTAGTTTGCCTTTTGGGAGCTGCAGTCACTTCTCAGGTGCCTCCTCTCTGCTCCTTGCTTCTTTTCCCGAGTTCTCCAGCTCTCCCCAAGTTTTCCTGCATCTTGGTGTGTTTTAATCCTCTGTTTAATCCTCCCAGTGTGTGGCACTGCTGGGTGGTGTCTGATGTTCTCCCAGACGGCTGCTGCAGCTCCTGGCCCGTTCTCCAGCCTGTTTCATATGGAAATTTCCTCCCAGGGAAGGCAGCTGGTGGGAGGGCAAGGAAAAGGCTTGGGGAGGAAAAACATCTTGCAGGTTTTTGTTGAATCCAAGGCCCAGAAACAGCGCAGGTGATGTCACAGTTTAGTCTGGAGCTCTGGGGTGTGCAAGGACGAGCTGCTGAGCACAAAGAATTCCCAGGCAACAATTCCCAATTCCCAGGACGTGCTCCTCTTCCCTCTCCCATTCCTGCAGCTGATGAACCCTCCACACCCACCTCAGGTAATTGGATCGTGGAACAGAACCAAATTCCCCAGGGAAGTCGCTGAGGGCTGATTTCCCTCAGCTCTGCCCTGCAGCAATTGTTCTCTCCTTAGAGTGCAGCCGCAGAGCGATTCCTGCTTGGCTCCAGGGTTTTGGGGAGCAATTCCAAGTAATTGTCTGGAATAACACTTGTTAAAGCCAAATCTTTTCACCAGATAGGGACGTTCAGAGAGAGATAAAAATAGAGCTGTCCTGGCTGGAAGAATTACCTGGTTATCTTCTGCCCACATCTTTTATAAAGTGTGTGTTGCCTCTCCCTTATCTCGCGGTGATTATGGAGCAGCTGAGATCCCTGGAGCTGGGAAAACTCTGGATCAAGTTGGCTCTGGAGCAATGGAGCCCTGAGTGCTGCAGGCTCTCACCAACACCGAGCACACGGCCCAGAAAGTGCCAGACCTGGGACACAACTCGGGGAAAAGCAGCTGCAATTCCAGCGTTTCCTTGGCCAGGCTGGGACAGAGCCATCGGCTTTATCCAAGCCAGTTCCATCAGAAATGCAGCAAGCACGTGGTTTTCCCATTAATGTGGGCTCTTCCTTTTTTTTTTTTTTGAGTACAGAGGGAGTGGGAGATGGCCTCTGCCTGGGTCTCTCCTTGTGGGAGCTCAGCCCCTCATCAGAGGGGCACAATTATTGGGCAGCTGCTCTGCCACCCAAAGAAATATCTTCAGATCCTTCCAGAGAGCCCAAAAGCTCCCTGGATTTTGGGGGAGAGTCTGATCTGCTGGGATGTTCTCCCCATCCCCTCTCATTTCATGCTTTTACCTGCTTCGTTTGCTTGGGGAGGGGGAAAACTCAGACTGCTCTTTACAGGGGAGATCAGCGGGGGTGTAAAATTTGAATTTTAAATTTTGACAGGGACTTGCTGAAGGGTGGAGGGATAGCAACCAGCACCTTTTCCTGCTGCTAAAATCAGGGATGAGCCATTTTTTTTTTTCCCCTCATCCTTTTCCTTCTTTCCCCCCCACCCCCTCTCCAGGACGTACAACCTGACCTTCCTTCACCCCTACTACCGGCCGGACGAGGCGGAGGAGAACCCCTTCATCTGCTCCTCGCACCGGGAGAACGGGATGCAGAGGTGCTCCAACATTCCCAGCAGGAAGGAATCCAAGGTGGAGTGCACCCTGAGCATGGAGTCCTACAGCCCCAGCCTGGGCAGCGCCGAGCCCAGCAGGAACTCCTGCATCAACTGGAACCAGTACTACAACATCTGCATGGCCGGGGACGTGAACCCCCACAACGGGGCCATCAATTTTGATAATATTGGATATGCCTGGATTGCTATTTTTCAGGTAGGATCCTCCCAAAAAGGGGATTTTTTTCTTTTTCTCTTGGTTTTGTTGGGTTTTTTGGTTTTTTTTTTTTCTGTTGATTTCCTGTTTTTAGGTTTGTTTTTTTTTTTTTTTTTTTGCTCGGGGAGGTTTTGGTGAATGTAGCAAAGTTGGAAGGGATTTGCTCAGCCCCGAGTGAAACTGCAAATACGGAAATGGGGAATGAATGAACCAGGCAATAAATGGTGCAAGAGAGCATTTGGAGAGAAGAAACTTTTATTTTGAAATCATTTGAAAAGAGGGGAAAGAACTTCTTGGAAGCAGCAAAACTCATGGCAAGTTCCACCTCTGCAGATCAGATAAATCCCAGGGATTTTTGGGAGCAGGGTCTTCAGTTGGAGCATCAGGAAACTGAAAGTGCTGGTGAGGTTTTTGAGCAAGATTTAATTTTGAGGGAAATGAAGGAAGCTGGCGTGGCTTAGGCTTGGTTTTAAATCCCAGGGTGAGCCTGGTGAGCATGGAATGCTGGAAGGGGGAACAATCCGTTCTGGCCAGAATTCCTGAGAGGAAATTCTGCCCCCAGGGAATTTCAGTCTCCTCAGAAAAGACCAAAGTGCTTCTCGCTGAGACTGGGGCAGATTTTACAGGTGATAAAACTCTTCATAAGGGAAGGATTTCCCACAGATTTTCATGTCCAGAGGCTGTGGTTTCCCAGGGCTGCCCCAGCTGGAAGATCCCTGTGTTCTTTCCCATTTTTAATGTGCATTTTTCGGTGTCACAGCATTTCTTTGGCTCTGGCTGGGTGTCCTGGTTGATTCAGTCCCCCCGAAGTGGAGGTGACATCTGTTCCTGGAGCAGAATTCTCCTTTGAGCTTCATTAATGAGGAATAATTACTCATCCAGAGCTCTGTGTTTCATTTATGGATTTCCTCCCAGTTCCATGTTGTCCATGAAGTTCCTAACTTCCAGCTTTCACCTGGGGAATGTTTGCTCTCAGCACCTTCCCTGCTCCTCAGGAGCTGCCCTTGGGTCACAGTGCTGGTGCCAGAGGCTCAGAACCAAATCCAGAGGGGTTCAGGCAGATCCCACTGGGATCTGAGTCCCAATTTTCCCATTGGGAAAATGCTTTGGAATTAGTGAGGAAGAGAGGAGCTGCTGGCTGCTAGTGAGTGCTGGATAAAGGGAAGAGGGAATTCTCCTTTTCCTGCTCTTTGAGGGATCTGAGGGATGTTCCCACCGGGTTCCTTTTCACGGGAAAGGGACACGGAGCAGGAGCTTCTCCAGAGGGGCCCTGCTGCCTTTTCCCTTCCTGTTTTCCAGGCTGCAAATCTTCATTCCATTTGATTTCTTTTGCCTTTAAAAGGCTCAGTTAAATTTCAGGAAGGACCCCCAGCCCCAGGAGAGGTTGCAGCTGATTCCTTTGGGCAGCACAACGTCTGGCAAAGTGGGATCTCGTGTCCTCAGATGGTTTTGGCAGCTGCCAGGAGGTCGATGGTTCGTTTCAGCGCTGCTCAGACCATCCAAGGGCTCCAGAGGAATTCCAGCCAAAACCTCTCCTCGTGTGTTTATTCCTGCTGGAAGGCAGGGCTCATTTTTTAGGAGCTGGGAATGATTTAATTCCAGGTAAAGAGGGCAGCAAGGTGCTGGCTCAACCTGGGTGTGGGAAACCATCAGTGCGGGAGGTGAGGCGCTAAATCCAAACAATTGCTGGAAGCAGGGAACACTTAGCAAATAAATCCATGGAATTGTGCTGGATGGCAGCAGGCCAGCATGGGATGAGGGCTCTGAGGAAGTAGTGCAGAAAGTCCAGCTGAAGATTTAGGAGCTCTGAGCTTCCCTGGGGATGGTGTTGGGTTACTGGGATGAGGCAGGGCAGGATGATGAACCCGTGGCTCTGTGCAGGAGTTCTGATGTGGGGAGAGCCCCGAGGGCTGGCAGCTCTCCCGTGGGAATCGTGGCAAGCTCAGGATTTATCCCAAGGGATATCTTGGGTTGTCCAGCCTGGGAAAGAGGGGCCCTGTGGGGAGGGACTCTTGGAAAGGGTCTGGAGTGCCAGGACAAGGGGGAACAGCTTCCCAGTGGCACAAGGCAGGGATGGATGGGATCATGGGGAGGATGGTGAGGCCCTGGCAGAGGTGGTCTCATCCCTGGGAGTGTCCAAGGCCAGGCTGGGATGGTGGGAGGTGTCCCTGTCCACGGCAGGGGTGACACTGGATGGGCTTGAAGGTCCCTTCCAACCCAACCCATTCCATTACCTGGTGTGGTTTAGGAGCTCTCAGAAGGTGAGGGGGGGATAAAATGAGCCCCACAGGGGAGATCCAGGAGGAGCTTTCCAAGTGCAGGAAGTGCCCAGGAGCTTCCAAGGGCAGTTTGATACCGTTCGGACCACGAATAAACCAAACCAAAAGCAGAAAAAAAAGCAGAGTTTGCAGAAAGTCTGAAGATTTCCACTCCAGAGCATCCAGCAAAGTCTGCCCCAAGGATGGGTGAGCTCTTCCAGCTGCCAGAACTGAGATTTTAAAAGACATTTCTTTCAGTGGGAGTGACCCTGAATTTCCCTGAGCCAGGACAGGTGACAGCAGGAAAACAGGGAAATGTGTTGTCCACCTTCCGAGGAGAAGTCAGAGACAGGAGAACCTGGTGCAAATAAAAAAATTAAAAATAATCAAGGGAATGGCAGAGTGCTGTAAAGGATGATAATTCCTTATGTAATCCTGAAAGTGATTCATGTGTTGCTTCCCCTCATTTGTTGTGCAAGAGGTTAATTCGTGTCTGTATTTGTTACAAAGGCACGTTCTGTGGCAAATTAGGTGAACTAATTAGCTTATTACAGACTAAATGAAAGGAGATGGAACCTAAATTAACTGTGAGGTTTGGCGTGATGTGAGGATCCCTTTATTGCACATGAATTCCAGCCCCAACAATCCGAGCAGTAATTACAGGTATTGTTGTCGCACGGCAGATGATGAATTGCCCACCTCAACAAAGTCCAATTTAATTGGAATTACTGACAGTCCCAGTGCAGCAACCAAAACCTTCCCACCTCCCTGACCTGCAGCCTCGGGGTGGCCAGGCCTGAGTGCAGAAATCCTGGTAAAAAAAAGGGGATTGGGAGGCTGGAAGTTTGGCAAGAAGAGATATTTAGGCTGCTTTGCAGAGCAGAGTGGATAATTTCACGTAGGATTTGTAGGAAAGCAAGGCCTCTGCTCACACTTTACTCCAGGGGTGATGCTTCTGGCAAAAGTTGAAGGAAAAAGTAGTTGCATGCAGGTCCAAGAGGAATGGTTTTCCCATTGGCTGCAGCACTGGCCAAAGGTGCTGTTAATCCCCTCTGCTCCCCCACTCCCAGGAGTCCTGCAGAGTTTGGGAAAGAACCAAAAAGCTGGAACGGAAGGAAAAGGTCTGAGGTTTCCAGCTGTGCCCAAAGTCATTCTGGGGCTGTGTTTTCAGGAGCTGTCACACCGGCTGCCCATGTTTTTAGTGTTCATTGAGCAGAGAAATTCGGGATTCGGGACCAAAAGGAATTTTTTTCCTCCAATGGCTCAGCCTTTAAATTGGAGAGTGTGTCAACAACGCTTCTCTGTGCTGAATTTGGCAAGAAAAGAGTTTGGAGCTTTTCATTCCCACTGCTTGGAGATGATGCTTTGTCACTCAGCTCAAATCTGTTTTGGATCACCGAAAATATTTCCCTGGAAATGACGGGGTTTGAGCTCTGTTGCTGTTGCTTTTTTTAATTTGGTCAGCCAAATAAACAGCACTTGCTGCATTTGAAGAGCTCTCAGGCTGAATACCCCAGCTAAAAATATCCAGCCCTTTTCAAGCAGCTCGGAGCGTGCTTCCAAGAGGGATTTGTTGCCTTTGGAAAATCTTTGTTTTGAAGGTTGGGTTTGGAAAATCTTTGTTTTGAAGGTTGGGAGGAGTTGTCTCGTGTAGGACAGGGCAGAGAGGCCACCCTGATGCCAGGAGTGGTCCCATAACCTATGGGGGTGCTGGATGGAATTAAAACCTCCTGTAGATGAAGTGTGGACTTCCAAAGCTCTGGAGTTTTGGGAGAGTTTCATCCAACCTCAGCGATGGATTCCTGTGTTTGGAGTAGGAAGAGGAATCCTGCAGCAGGCCCTGGCTTGAACTGGAGTCCAGTCAGGAGAGCAAAAAGCTGCTGGTTTTGAGGAACATCAACAACTGATCCAAGAGAACGGCTGGAGCTGTGTCAGGGAGGTTTAGGTTGGATTTTAGGGAAAGTTTCTTCCCCCAGAGGGTGCTGGGGCACTGAAACAGCTCCCCAGGGAATGGGCACAGCCCCGAGGCTGCCAGAGCTCCAGGGGGGTTTGGACACCACTCCAGGCATGCCCAGGGTGGGGTTGTTGGGGTGTCAGGGTTGAACTCTGCTCCTTCCAGCTCAGGATATTCCAAAAGTCCACAATTCTCACAGGGAGATCTCACTTTGCTTCAGTTGCCCCAAATCTGCTCTGTGACCTTCCCCCTGAGCCAAAGGTGCAGCTCCTTCCCCCTGAATTCCCAGCCTGCGACCCTGATCCTCCTGGATGTGATTTGGAATCAGCTGTAAAATCCCCTCGGCTGGAAGCAAAGATCTGGGCCTGCCTTTCCTTCCCTTCCTCCCCCAGCTTGGCTCTGCCAGAAATCTGGGATTTGTGGGGCTCCCTGAGCTGCAGCTGAACACCTAAACCCCTTCCCTTTGCCAAGGATCCTTCACACAAACCACGGGGACACGGGATCATCCTCCCAGCAAACCACACTCGGGAGTCTGGGCTGGGATGGGATTTGCTGGAGCAGCAGCTGAGGGAAATCAGGGAGGCTTTTGCTGTCGGATGAGGGCCTTGCATTGTTCACTGTGAAACAACAACAATTCACCTTCCCTTTGGAGCCAAACGTGGGATTTGGGCTGGTTTTGATCCCACAGCTACAATTCCATGAGGTTTTGGGTGACGAACAACAGCATCAGTGACGTGTCTGACTTCACCCCACGCTTCATCTCCCACTTTGCTTCTCAAAATCCACCAAGAACTGCCAGCACTGCCCAGGCATCGCATTTATGGGAACGGGTTTGACAGGTCAGGAGCCCAAGACATGGAAAGAAGCACAATTTCCTTTTTTTCCCCATTATTTAGGGCCACTTTTCAGAGCAGATTCCTGCTTTGCAAGGCTCAATTTATAAAGAAACGACAAGGCTTCGAAGCGAAAGGAAAAGCATCTGTTCAAAGGATGTTGCTCAATGTAATAAACCTGTTTTTCTGGCCACAGAGGTTCCTTAACGAGATGTTTCGGGAGGAAATAATTAAAATTGTGACGTTGGCTTCAAAAATAGGGATCTGATTATCTGCCAAGCTCGCTCTGCCTGTGGAATATTCCCTGGAATCTTCACTGGGCAGTGCTTGGGAGCCAATTCCATGTTGCCCAAGAGGGTGGAATTCAGATAAGAGGCTTTCAGAAATGGAGGCTAAAGGCCTTATAAAACTTCCTGAAGCCATCAGGGTAATTCATAACTCTCACAATTTATAGCACTGGATCCCAACTTGATAAGTTTGATGAAAATAAAATATCAAAAAAGCCTGGCAGCAGGGCCAGGGGAATGAGGAGATAAAAACTAAATGACCCCAAACGCTCACGGCCATCCTCAGAGTTGCTGTTGGGTTCAGGATAATTGATTTGGATGCAGATAATTCCCATTTTTTTACCCCCCAAAGGACTCAATTTAGGCCAGAGAAAAAGCAGCTGAGTGCAAATTAGGGATGTCAGTCAAGATGAAGTCTTCACATGTGGGTTTCTCTGGGTTTCCAGAGCATCTCCTGCCTCAGCCAGGCTCTGAGCTCAGCCAGCAGCTGCAACCCTGGAATCAGAAGGAATTTCTGGTTGCCAGAGCTGTATTTTATCAGGATTTTAATAAGGGAGAGATGCTGATCTTGGGTGCTTGCTCAGGGAGCCTGTCACTCCAAATGAAGTTTGTTCAAGTAATCAGAGCAGGGAAATCTTGCCATGAGACAGCTCCAGGCTGGAGTTTTGTGTGCTCTGCACTGGGTTCTGATCTTCCCTTCAGGCTCACTGCACACGGCGATTTTCCAACCTTCCCTCGACTGATCCGTGGCACCTGGAGGTGGGTTTGGAGCTGCAGCTCTGGCACCAGCCCTTGGTGCTTTCTAGCAGCCAGGAATCCAGCCCTTGACTAGTGGAAGCTGGAGTTTGAACGAGGTTTTCTCCCCTGGATGATTCTTTTTGCTCTTTGTTATCTGACACTGAAGCAAAAAAAAAAAAAAAAAAAAAAAAAAAAGTCCCGCTCTCGAGTCGGCTGCAGCCAAGAACTCGCAAAAATTTTGGCAGAGCTCAAAGAAAAGAGGGTTCATGATGAAAACTTCTCGACACAATAAAAGAAATCGTTCTGTGCAAGCTCTGAAGTGACCCCAGAAAAAGCAGTGTAAACCTGCTGCCTCCCTGGGAGCACCGAGGAGGTCTGAGTTAATTGCCAGCGTCTTTAATCTCCATTTCCCTCGTGATTTGCACTCTGGAGTTTTAGATTGACTCTGATTAGCTTGCCTAGAAGATCTGATTCTGTCCCCAATTACTCTCCTATAAATCAGACGAGCATCTTTATTACAGCTGATGAAATTACTGTGGCATGAGCAGAGCAGGGGGATCAGAATCAGCGAAGACCTAAAAAAATTAAATCTGATTGGGTTTTGTCCACACTCACCCTGCTCAGGGAGTGTTCAAGCCAAGCATCAGTGAAATCAAAACCTGTCTGTGTGTTCCCCTGAGGGAGTTTTCTGTTAACTTCTTGCAGTGAGGGGAGAGAGAAGTGGACAAAACGGAGAGATTTACTGGGATTAATGAGAGAGAAATGATTTATCCCAACCCTGGGGAAGGGGTAAAGAACTGGAGGAGCAGGGAAGGACCTGAGCATCACCCAGGAGCTGAGTGGGGTGAGAGGACAGCCCTGTTCTCCTGGCAAGGCAGAAATCTTTCCCCAGGTGCCTCCTCTGCCCCAGGTGTGGAGCACGAGCAGCACCTCCAGCACCACCCTGCCAATCATCTTCATTGAGCCCCCCAGCTCTGGCCCTGCAGCTGCTGATTTTCCTGTGCCTTGCACATCTTTCCCACCAGAGCAGAATTAGGAGCGAGTTCTCACCCTCTTATCTCGCTGATAAATAATTGTGGGGTGCCTTGGTGGGAGCTTTTGAACTGGAGCCTTTGGAGAGGTTTTTAATGGGGCTCCGTGTGAGCAGGCAGGGCTGGAGCCAGCTTTAATCACTGAGAAGGGATTGCCCACATTGGGAAGCACCAGGAAGGTGCTCCAGGGCCCTGGAGGGCTTGGAGGGGCAGTTAAGCTGATTAATCAGAGTGGGGATGGAGAGAGGAGAAAGTTTCTCCTCAGTGGAATAAGCAAAGCAGTGCTGAAAAAAAAACATCCTGGAATTCCTGAGGGCACGGGGAGAGCTGCTGGTTCTCCCTCATGGAATCCCACAGGGCTTTGGGCTGGGGAAAAAAACCCTCCAGTTTGGACAGGGACACCTCCCACTGCCCCAGGCTGCTCCAAGCCCATCCAAGCTGGCCTGGAACACTTCAGGGATGGGAGCTCAGCCGCTCTGAGGAGACACAGGCGGGATCAAAGCAGCAAACCTTGAGCAGGTGCCCCAGTTTGGCTTCCAAAACCAGTTAAAAGCTTTAGCTGGGGGTTTGTAAAGTTTAGCTGTTGGCAGGTCCTGGTGCTCTGGTTCCCGCTTCCACCAGGGCCTTGCTGGGGATGTGCATTTTTCCTTGGATCAGGGAAAAAATGACCTCGGGAAGTCCTTGAAATCCAGCAGGGATGAGGCTGGAAGGAGCCCAGCCCTTGCAGGTGGCTGTGCACGTGTTGTCCTGCATTTCCCCAGAGCTTTGGCATTAAAAACACCACTGGATGTCTGGGAGCCTCCTCTTGCCCAGGAGGGCTTGCTGCTCCTGGATCCTGGATCCAGGGAGGCCAGGAATGAATCCCCCAACGGGTCAAACACCAGGACAAACCCCAGAGGTCTCTTTGTCCCCCCTGCTTTACAAATGAGCAGTAAATAACACAAATTCTAATTCCACCTGGAATATCCGGAGAGCTGGATGAGCATTTTCACCCTCCAGAGGAGGAACAGGGCGTGTTGATCGATTTTTGTGGGAAATGCTGCCTCTCATGCAACAAAAATATCCCTCCAAGGGTTGGTGGGCCCTCAGTGCTGGCTCAGAAACCCTCAGGTAACTCCTTTTTTCTATTTTTTTTTTTTTCTCTGTGTTCAATGGGTTTATTCCATTGGATTTGAGGATTTCCAGCTAAATCCAAATCCAGTGTAGAGGTGCATCCCATATTTTTGGGGTCCCTGGGCTGGTTTTTCATCCCTCAGTGGGAATGGCTGGAGAACTTTCCTGTGCATGCAGAGGGAAGGCAGGGAGGGAACCTGGGCAGCACAAAGGAAATAATTCCTGGGTAAGGAGCAGAGATTTTGGGTGTCACCTCCCAGCGTGATCCCCCTGTTCCCCTGCAGGCTGTGGGAGGCTCAGCTGTGCACAGAGCCCTCACAGAGCAGGGACCTGCCCCAAAAGGACTTTGTTCTCCAGAAAGGTGCTCAGGGAGGGGCAGGAAAGGGCAGCAGGGGTTTGGTTGCTTGGCTGTTCCTCACGGATGAACACCCAGGCAGCTTAACCCCTTCCCACTGGGAATAACAGCACCACGGGGGAAAGGGGCATAAAAAAACTGCCACGGATTGATCCCTGGGGTTAATGATGAGTAAAGAATGCTCTGGGGTTTTGTCAAAGCTGCTCGTGGCAGGACAAGGGGCAGTGGTTTTAAGCTGGCAGAGGGCAGGGCTAGGTGGGATTTGGGGGAGAAATTCTTCCTTGTGAGGCTGGAATGAAATTCCCAGAGAAGCTGTGGCTGCTCCAGCCCTGGCAGTGTCCCAGGCCAGGCTGGACAGGGTTTGGAGCAGCCTGGCACAATGGGAGGTGTCCCTGCCGTGGCAGGGCTGGGATGGATGGGCTTTGAGGTCCTTTCCGACCTGAACCACTCTGGAATTCTGGAATTCTGGGAAGCAAAGCTTTGCTGAGGGGTGGCTGATCAGCGAGGGTGGGATGTGGAGGAGCAGCAGAGGTGGGAGCAGTTTGTAAAAGCTGATCAGAGCTGATCCCCGCGGGCCTTCAACAGCCCTGACACGGGGAACAGCTGCAGAGACAAATTTCACAAATGATCTCCTCCTTGGCAGGTGAGCTTGGCTGGTTTTAGCTGTGCTGCCTCCTCACTCAGTGGGGTGAACCTCCACGAGCTTCCACACGGGAGGAAGCTGGGAAACCTGCTGGGAAAACATTTGGGATTGGGGGTGAGAAATCCCAAAGAGGCAGCAGCAGCCCCGAGCTGCTCTGTGGGTTCTGATGGTTTTGTGAATGTGGGGTCGTGTCCTGAAGATCCTTATCCAGGAGTTTCCTTCTGTTATTCGAGTAAAAAAACCCACAATGAATTAATGGATTCGTGCCTGACTTCCCTGCAAGGTTTTATTCACTGCTTCAGGGTTTATGGATCAGCTTTTGGGGACACACCAGGCAGGAAATCCCCTACACCCGCGAGGTCTCAGCCTTCCCTTCCCACAGCAATTCCCTCCCTGCAAACATGGTTTAAATCAGGAATGATGCCACTGAAACTGGGGCAGGAGCAGTTGTGGGGTTTGCCAAGACCCCCCCAGGCTCACGTGGGGTGGTGAGTGGGGGATGTCACTGGGAGGGGGTTCAGACAGGAGCTCGGATTCTGATGGAAATTGCAATTCCAGGACGGAATTTCAGCTCTAGCAGCAAGCCAGCACTGGAAGTTTGGGGTATTTTATCTAAATAAAAAGTGTAAATTACGTGGCAGAGCTCGCTTTGCTCTGCACACAGCCTGGGTGGTGTTAATTAAACCCTCAGCTGCTTTTTTTAGTGGAAGGAAGGCTGAGAAAACGAGCCTTAAATCAAGTCTACATTTAATTAAAGCCTCTCTTCCATTCAGATGCTCTCCCACTATGATAGTGGTGGTGCAGTTGGAATGCTGAGCCAGGAGGAATCAGCGAGGAAATGGGGTTTGCAGAAACAAAATTAAGTTAAAAATGTGGGAACTTTCTGGGTTACATTACAAAACCAGCAGATTTAGGGAAAACTCCAGATCTCTGCAGGGAAAGAGGATTTTTTTGGGGGGGATTTTAATCCCTCCTTGGAATTTCTTTGCTTCAGAACCAGCGTTTCATGTGGTTTGTGTGAATGTTTCATGGTTTTAATTGTACCAGGTTCCTGTAGGAACCTCAGGCCAGTCCTTTGGCCACACTCCTTCTCTCTCAAACAAACTTGGGATGGATCCCAAGAGTTTCTGTGGAGGGATGGGTGCCTGGCACTATGGGAAAAATTGATATTTAACAACTTTTTGGGGTGACTTTTGTCCTCACACTCTTTTTCTCTGTCTCCCCGTAGGTGATAACCCTGGAAGGATGGGTGGACATCATGTATTATGTGATGGATGCACACTCTTTTTACAATTTTATATATTTTATATTGCTTATCATAGTAAGTATGACTTGGCAGATCCTCCTATTCCTTATCCTTGGGGGGGTGAAGTTGTTCCCTGTTTTTTTTTTTCCACAGGGAAGAACCAGGTAGGATTCAGGGCTTTCCCTCCCTCTTGCCCTCCCACTCTTGGTCTTGTCACCTGGATTTGTCTGTGCCCAAAAATCCGGGCTTTTCCTCCTCAATGTGCCAGAGGGAGCCTCGTTTCTTTGGAGAAGAAACCTTTGAATTTCACCTGGAACCCTTTAAATAATAACAATTCTCATAGCAGCAGTGCACCTCTCTGAGCTCCCACATTCCTAAAAACAAAATATCACCAGCTGGAGGTGCTGGGGGTTGTCTCCAGAAGCTGCCAGTACATCTCCACAAGGTTCTGGTTTTCCAAAGGGCACAACCTCCTCCAGGAAGTGGAAAAATGAAATATTTAAGGCAGGAGGGGAAGGTATCACGAAGATTTCAGGCAGGACGTGGGATGGAGGTGTTTAAAAGTGATTTTTGTGACTGGACAGTCCTTCCAGGTAACCCTGTCCTTGTCAGGGTGGGTTTGGAGGCCTTGGGAAGTCCAACCAGTTCCCAGCAGCAGTGGGAAAACCTGGATGAGAGCAGGGTGAGAGTGCCCTGGAGCAGTCAGGCATTTCTGAGCTGGAGCCATGAGCAGAGATTCACGCTCCACTCCCCTGAGCTGTTCTCTCCAAGTGGATCCACGTGGAAAAGCCAGAGGGTGACTCCTGCCCAAGTCACCTGGAGCTGGGAAAGGCACCTCTGCTGCTTCTCTGGCAGCCTCCAGGCTGATGTGACACTCTGGAGAGCAGCACCACAAACCATCTCCACACAATTCCCCTGAGGATTCACCAGACAATTCCAGGTTCAATCCATCCATGCCCAGGGCCGGCCTTGCCCTGAGGTCACTCCCTTTTCACCCCCTCAGGGCACCAATTCCCTGCTGGGAACATTTGGCATTTCCCTTTGGCTGATTTAGGAACTCGAGTGGTGAAAAATCCCTTTGTGGGCTCCACAGCTGAGGGGAGGATGCAGCTTTAGGTCACGTCACATTCTTGTCCTTGGGACTTCATTTTGAGAACTTGGTGTCACCCAAGAATGTGTCAGCTCACCCAGAGACTGAATCAGCCCCTCGGGAGCACTGAGTGTCCTGGAGATGCTTTTCTGTGTCAGGGAGCCACAGGAGCACCAGGTCACAGGTCCACGGGCCCTGAGTGTACCCCCAGAATGATTTCACACTCTTTTGGGGTGTGAAATGATTGAAGAAGAGAAGAGGATGTTTCAAACCAGCACAAATTGGACTCGAAATCATCTTTCCCTGCAGGTTGGCCGAATTTCAGGGAAAAGTTCTTCACGGGAAGAGTGATTGGGGATGGTCTGCCCAGGGAGGGGGTCTGGAGTCACCATCCCTGGATGTGTTTAACGAGACCAGGAGGGGAAACTGTGGCACTCGGGGCCATGGTTTGGTTGATGAGGAGGTGTTGGGTCTCAGGCTGGACTCAATGACCCCAAAGGTCTTTTCCAGCCTGGTTTGTCCTGTGATTCTGTGAATGTCCAAAGCACCACTGTGCTGGGGACCGTGTGTGTTTCCTGCACCCGTCTGAGCAAATGTCCCTGCTTGGAGGAGAGTGGAGAAGGCTGTTGCTAAAATTATTGATCATGCTTCAGAGCAGATTTAGCAGCTCAGGCACACGTTGACAGCACGTTTGGCGAGCAGCCCCGGGATTTGGCGCGTTCGGGAATCCCAGGATTGCCGAGAACCGCGCGTGGCGGCGAGCAGCTTCCCTCGCTGCGTGCCATCCCTGCTGACTCCTTCCCCTGTCCCCCCCACCAGGTCGGCTCCTTCTTCATGATCAACCTGTGCCTGGTGGTGATCGCCACCCAATTCTCGGAGACCAAGCAGCGGGAGAACCAGCTGATGCAGGAGCAGCGGGCGCGCTACCTGTCCAACGACAGCACCATCGCCAGCTTCTCGGAGCCGGGCAGCTGCTACGAGGAGCTGCTCAAGTACATCTGCCACATCTTCAGGAAGGTGAAGAGAAGGACCATCCGCCTCTACAACAACTGGCAGAGCAAACGCCGGAAAAAAGTCAACCCCAACAGCGGCGGCGGCGGCGGGCAGAGCCAGCGGGGCAGGAGGAGAATCACCTCCATCCACCACCTGATCCACCACCACCACCACCACCACCACCACCACTACCACATCAGCAACGGGAGCCCGCGGGGGCCTCGTGCCAACCCCGAGCTCTGCGAGCTGGAGCTGCAGGTGATGAAGCCGGGCCGGCAGCTGATGCTGCCCCCGCCCGCCTCGCCCAGGCCGCCGGGCCCCGCCGGGGCCGTGCACAGCATCTACCACGCCGACTGCCACGTGGAGGGGCCCCCGGGGGGCTGCAAGGCCACCGGTAGCCCTGTGGGCAGCAAAGCGGCCGGGCTGGGCAGCCACGGCGGCATGAACTACCCCACCATCCTGCCCTCCCCCGGCGGCAAGGGCGGCTCGGCGGCGCTGCCCAAAGGGAAGAGGAACGGGAGTTCTCCAGCGGGGAGCAGCCCGGGGAATCTGGGCCTGGATTCGTACGGGAAGCTGCAGCAGCTGGTGGGAGAGCATGGTAAGGGCAACCGAGCTGGGGTTTTTTTTTGGGAGGAGGGCAAACGGCTCAAGAGTCAAGGTTTTAGCGGCAGCCCTGCGCGGAGCTGAGGGTTGGGATGATGGGAGCGTGCTGGAGCCAGAGGTGGGGCATGTGAATTTTTGGATTTACCGTCATGGGTGGTCCAGGCCACTGCTGGAGGCCTCTCTGCTGTGGTTACAAAATCAGGGCTTGAGCTCTCGTGTGCTTTGTGATGTCCTGGAGGTGCTCCCGCTCTTCCCACCCAAAGCCAGAGCTCTGCAGCCCCTGGGATTACACCTCCAGTGGATGCTGGAGCTCCAGCAGAGAGCCCCCAGGGGCTGGGAGGTGGTGCCTGGAAGAGGATGAGAAGGTGGAATCTGCAGGAGAAGCACAAGATAAAGCAAACTGAGACGTTTAAAACAGGCAGGCACCGAAAGAACTCGAACCAGACGCTTCCAGTTCTGCTCTGATGGGCCCTGGAGCCTCTGAATCTCGTTTTGGCAAGGAGGAGCAGCAGTTTCAGTGCTCAGAGGACGTGTGGAGGGCAGGACAGGAGCAGAGCTGCACATCTCAGGCTTTCCCTGTGTGCAGAAGAAATGTGCAAGTGAGCTTTCCTGCAGATTTGGGGCTCCATTCCATCTGGGGAGCATTTTGGGGAACTGTTCAGTGCCTCTGTCCCATCCTCTGTGCACAGATGCAGCCACCCCAGCACAGGCAGGGAGGTTTTATCTCCCCTCACATATAAATCACCCACTGGAGCAGTGATTACACGCAACACTTGGATTTCTATTTTATAAAATGTTTTTCCAGTCCTCGTGGCTGGAGCTAAAAGCTGCAAAATACTCTTAAGCCCTCCAACAGTGAAAAGTCACAAAGATCCAGCTTCTATTTTTTTAATCTCTTTAAGCCAAACTCGTCATTTGGTTTTTTCAATGCCTGTGTTTTCCAAAACTGTTTATTTGTGTCTGCATGGACACAAATATTTATCCTGGTGATGGATGGGCTGAAAAAATACCAAGCCTGGCTTGGGGGGGGGGTGGTCACAGGAAAGCTTGCTTGACAGAGAGTTCGGGAGCCTTGCCTTTGTTAATTTTGTTGTTTTTAAGGGCCACACAAAAGGGTAAAAGTGGATTGTTTATAGGAACTGCCTCGGGCAGGCGCTTCCGAACGCTCGGGAGCTTGGCACGGGGGGCAAGGTTACTGCCAACAGTTCTGTTGTTCAGAGAGGACTTTTTATAAATCACTGCTTCATCCTTAGCTGTGCCAATTAATGAAGGTTTTTAGGAGAACGCGTTTTTACCTTGAGATAAAAACCCAGGCTCTGCAGAAGGCTGGAACTGGGAAAGAAAGGAGCAGGGAGAGCTCTTGAAGTCAGACTTTGGATCCTCCTGCTTGCTGCTGGGGTCCTTTTTAGGAGAAGAAAGGCCCAAATCTCAGTCCCAACTGTGACATCCCCGAGCCAACCCGGTGATTTAGGAGATTCTCCCGCAGCCTGGGGTGGTTCTTTGAAAGCTGGGATTAGATTGAGTTGTCATTAATAATGCAATTACAGTGTCCTCTTTCCACAGAGGGACTTCAGCCCAGAGGATGCCAAAACGCTTTAAACAAATCTCCTGGAATTGTTTTGTCTCTTCCAGAAGTGTGCTCACAGCTGGGAAGGGCTGGAAGGAGGGGAGAGGCTGCTCATCCACCCCCGGAGGGAAACGGGCTGGGGAGGGATTCGGGGCAGACCTGGAGACCCTGGGAGTGCCCAGCTCTTCCCTTCCATGGATCTGCCTCTTTCCAGGCCCTTCTTCCCACTCAGCCACTCCTGCAGGGCTGAGTCAGGGTCAGTTCTGCACCAGGAGTGATGGATGTGACTTCCAGGGGTGCTGGATGTGACTTCCAGGCTTTGGGATGATCTTTAAGGTGCCGGGGTGGAGCTCTGCCAGGCACAGCCCCCAATTCCCATTCCTCCATCCCTAAAACTCAGCAAAGGAGCCACGAGCAAGAATCCCAAGCTCTCCCCAACCCTCCCTCAGCCTTTTTTGGAGGAAACAAAGAGCCTTTAGTTCTCTCTCTCCCCTCCCAAGCCAACAAGCAGAGCGTGTTCAGTGCAAGACTTGTGCAGGGAGAGCACAGAAGTACTAATTGAGAGCTTGAAGGAGCATTAACAGCCCGGGCTCTCCCAGCCCCAGGTTGGTGTCTGCTGGGAAGGATGCAGTGGTGGGAGAGAGCTTTCTCCTGCCTCTTTTGTTGTGGATTTGAAGAGCTCCGAGTACAGCCTGTTCCCCGTGTTCCCGTGCCCTGCAATGCTGGAGGTTATTTTAGCAGGCAGCCAAGGAGACTCTGGTATTTTGAAGACATCTGCGGCGCCAGGGCTTTTCATATCATTTTTAACACTTTGATAGCATTAGAAGCCATCTGGCAAACCCCCTCCCTGTGCTGCTGCCGGGGCTGGGCTGAGCCTTCCCCCCTTGGCTCGGTCCCGAGCAGGAACGCCGTGCAAGGGGCGAAACATTCCCGCTCCCGGCGGTGGCTCTGACGCAATGCCCAGGAGCCAGGCCCGTCCTTCAAGGCCCTTCTGAAGGCCACTGTCACCCGTGTGACATTCCGGCGAGGAAAACGTGCTTTGACTCTTGTCACATCCCGGTTTTCCAGCGAAGGGATGCGTCGGCTGGGTTTGGAGCTGGGGCTGGAATCAGCGTTCCTGCTGGGCGAGCTCCAGGCTCCAGGGCTCAGAGCCAGGAGCAGCCACTGCTTTTAGCCTGGGCTCCCCAAAACTCATCCAAGTGGTCGCAGTCCCACCTCCAGACAGGGACCACGAGTGGATGTGGCACTTTTGGATATGGCTTAATGGACTTGGTGAGCTTTTCCATGGTTCTTTGAGAGGGGGAAATTGTCCCTTTGCCTTATGTCCATGAACCTCAAGGAACTGATGCTTAAACAGAATTTTGTGGGAAGGATCCCGTGCTCGTGCCATTAATATCTGGTTCCTAAATATAAGGAGACTGAGAATAAGGTTCCTAAATATGAGGAAACTTAAGGATTGGACTGCTAAATAGGAGGAAATAAAATCTGGGTGCCGTTCCACCCAAATCATCCCAGTTACTCTTGTCCCTGTCCTTCGGTTCCCTGGCTCCAGGACAACCAGCATTTCTCCTCACACCACAAAACATGTGTTTGATTTTAAATCCCCCTGAAGGCTCAGCCCTGTGCCTCAGGCAGCGAATCCACCTGAGCTTTATTAGAGGCTGAAGGAGGCTGAGGGGACTCGGTGACTCTCCGAGCTGCGATCCCAGCAGCCACCTTTGGTCCCTTCTCCCTCTCCCTCCTCATTAGGAACTAAATGGCAGCGGTGGCTAAATTGGGTGGAAGAGCTTGAGAGCGCTCAGAGATCGTTAATGATGGGAGCCTGCTCCGGGATAATCAGGAGCAAGGAAAGGGAGGGATGGGCCCATCACTGGGCCTGGGACACAAAATGAGAGTGGAGAGCCCGTGGAGGGCGGGAAAAGGGACCAAGAGGGGAAAGTGAGGCAAAACCAGAGCTGCCTGGGAGGATAGATGGATGGAAGGCTTTTACAGGGTCTGGAGAATAATTCCTGTGAGGAGCAGTTGTGGGGGCTCAGCCTGGAGAAAAGGAGGCTTGGGGGGACCTTGTGGCTCTGCACAGCTCCCTGATAGGAGGGGACAGCCGGGGGGGTCGGGCTCTGCTCCCAGGGAACAACGGGACAAGGGGGATGACCTCACGTTGGCATGTGGTGGCTCTCAGTGGCTCACAGTGTGTAGTTGCTCTTGGTGCATGGTGGCTTTTGGTGCACAATGTCTCCTGACACATGGTGGCTCTTGGTTGCCCACGGTGGCTTTTGGTGCATGATGGCTCTCAGCGGTGTCTTGCAGTGGCTCATGGCCCACGGTGGCTCTCAGTGGCGGCTCTCAGTGGCTCATGGCACGTGGTGGCTCTCAGTGGTGTCCCATGGTGGCACTCAGTGGCCCATGGTGACTCTTGGTGTCTGGTGGCTCTCGGTGGTGTCCCATGGTGGCACTCAGTGGTGTCTCAGCGGTGGCTCTTGGTACATGGCGGCTCTCAGCACTGTCTCATGGTGGCTCTCAGTGCATGGTGGCTCTTGGTGGTGTCTCTGAATGCCTCTCGGTGCATGGTGGCTCTCAGTGGCCCATGGTGACTCTTGGTGTCTGGTGGCTCTCAGCGGTGTCTCACGGTGCATGGTAGCACTCGGTGCTGTCTCAGCAGTGGCTCTTGGTACATGGTGGCTCTCAGCAGTGTCTCAGTGGTGGCTCTCAGTGGTGTCTCGGTGTCTCACGGTGGCTCTCGGTGCATGGTGGCTCTCAGTGGTGGGTCTTGGTGCATGGTGGCTCTCAGTGGTCTCTTGGTGTCTCACGGTGGCTCTCAGCAGTGTCTGGTGGCTCTCAGTGGTGTCTCACAATGGTTCTCGGTGCATGGTGGCTCTCAGCAGTGTCTCTTGGTGGCTCTCAGTGGTGTCTCACAATGGTTCTCGGTGCATGGTGGCTCTCAGCAGTGTCTCTTGGTGGCTCTCAGCGGTGGGTCTTGGTGCATGGTGGCTCTCAGTGGCTCCCAGTGTCTCTTGCTGGCTCATGGTGTCTCTCAGTGGTGTCTCGTGGTGTCTCTTGATGTCTCTTGATGTCTCGTGGTGTCTCCTGATGTCTCCTGCTGTCTCCTGCTGTCTCCTGCTGTCTCCTGGTGTCTCAGGGTGCCCTTGTCCCCGCAGGTCTCCGCCGGACGCCCAGCCGGCTGTCGGGGCTGAGCGCGGCCGGGGCTCTGCCCAGCCCTGGTGGCCCCGGGCTGAGCTGCGAGCTGCAGGACTGTCCCTTCTGCGCCAGCCTCCTGGACGACCCCGAGTTCGCCCTCAGCGACTCCGACAGCAACGGCGACTCCGACAGCAACGGCGTCTACGAGTTCACGCAGGACCTGCGGCACGGCGACCACCGGGACCAGCTGCAGCAGCAGCGGGGCAGGAGGAGGAGGAAGAAGAAGAAAGCCAAGGAGAGGAACAAGGTGATGAAGCTCTGGAAGGCCTTCGGCACCAAACTCAAGAGGATCGTGGAGAGCAAATACTTCAACCGCGGGATCATGATCGCCATCCTCATCAACACCCTCAGCATGGGCATCGAGTACCACGAGCAGGTGAGCGACCTCGGGGGCTCCTCCTCGGGGTTTGGGTGCTCCTCGGGGCGGCTCTAAAGTGATTCCAGGAGGAAGGAGGATTTTCCTGGTTGGAAATGGGGCTGAAGATGACCCCGTGAGGAGCGGGAGAAGCCTTTGGGGTGTGGGACAGCTGGAAGTGCTGCTGGGGGCGTGCAGAGCTGAGATGTCTGTGGTGGATGTGTCTGCTCAGAGCCTGGCTGCTCGTTGGCTGGGAATTATTCAGATAAGTAGAGATATTTGTGGTGGAAATAACTGTGGTCCGATGGCTGTGCTGGAGATAACCCAGGCAGAAATTTCTTCTTTGATCTGGACCTTCAAGTAAGACTTAAACTATCAGGCAATACTAAAAGCAACAAAGAAAAAGAAATTAGGGCGTCCCTGAAGGCTCCAAACCCTTTAATTTGCTCTCGCAGGGTGTGAGTAGGACTTTATTGAGGTTTTTGGAGGGAGGGAAGAGGAATGGTGCCATTCTTCCCAGTGTTGGGATGGCAGCTGAGGACAGCTTGGGACTGGAGGGGCTGAGCCATGGGAGAGGGAGCTGAGACAGGGGAGCATCTCCACTTGGCACCCTGTTCTTCTGGGCTTTTCTTGCTTGGAAAAATTGGGGATTTTCCCCTGTTTTGTCGAGGAATTTCTCGTGTCACCTCTGTGTCAGGTGCAGGAAACGCATCCCAACAAGGCCAGGATCTTGTTTTTCTGGGATCAAAGGCACCCAGTGCTTCCCTAAAACCTTCCCTGCAGGGTCATGACCAGGTCAGGGTTATTTTTAAAGCTTCTCCTCCTCTCTTCTGTGGGCTGTCTGTTTGGCAATGAGGAGGAAAGGCAGAGCAGCATAATCCACCCAAAGGCAGGACAAGAGGCTCTGCAGCTCCTTCTCCATCATTTCCCAGGATTAAACACTGCTCAGGACCATGACAAAAAACCCTCTGGAGTGCTGCTACTTCATTTTCTCTGCACTTCTGTGCTTTAACCTCCCCTATTTTAGGCTAAGACTTATTTTCTTTCAAAAAAAAAAAAAGAGGACTCAGCTAAAACAACCTCAGCTGTGAACGACAAATCAGAATTACAGCAAAGTGTCCAAATCCAGCAGAGATTGAGCTGTCCCTGTCAGCTCCCTGTTGAATCCTGCTTCGTTGTTCCACAAGAAGTTCTAAAATTGGGAAATACACCTTGTCAGTGCCTTCTGAATAGGCCATTCATCCCTCATTTCTGCATGGATACTCCTTTGTCAGGCAGATACAGCTTTGTCAGCCCTTGGATTTTGCTGTGATGGGAGCTTGGGGAAAACCTGAGGCAGGCAGCAGGAGAAAATCCAGGGATCACATGGAGTGTGTCCCCAGTCAGTCCCATAAAGGCGAATTGGGATAATTACAGCCTTGCTGCTAACAAAGGAGAGCTGTAGCTGGCTGGCTTTTATTGGATTTTACCTTGTAAAAGCTTGGCTTTAGGGCATCTCAAAGCCAATGGCAATAAAGATTCCGAAGCTTTTTGGCTGCGGAGTGGCAGATTCCTGCCAGCTCTGCTCGCAGGCACTGCCCAATAAAAAGGGAGGAAAATGGAAGTGAAACCTGGAAAAGTTCTCCCACGTGCCTGGGACACTGGGATAATGAGTTGTGGAGTGTCAGAGCCCAGCGTGGTGACACCTCACCCGAGGCCTCTCCTCCCAGCCGTGTCCCAGGGCTGAGGCACTGTCCAAATCCAGCAGGAAACTGCCCTGGATTTTGGCACTTCTGTGGGCAAAGCGGGGGGATTTGGGAGCCCCCCTCGTGTGAGAATTGGCTGCAAGGCTCGGGGTGGGGCTGCTTCGTGTGGAGAGCAGGAGGAGGTGTCTGGGCAAAGTGTCCCGGAGCCACAGCGAGGTGTTGGGGTGGAGGGAGAGGGAAAGGCTCCCTTTGGGGTCGTGAGCCTGGCAGGAAAAACAGTGGGGTCACATCTTTCTGGGTGCTGCCCAGCGTCTGCTCCCAGAGGATTCCAGGTGGGAAGTTCTGAGCCTCTCCAGGCTGTAACCTGGTGTGGGTGTTGCCGTTGTTGTCTTCTCCATCCTCCCAAATCTGGAAGCCATTCCCCACTTGAAAAGGATTTAGGAGCTGCTCTGTGGCTCTCCTCTGTTTTCCTTGCTCCCACCAAGCTGTTCCGTGTTACTCCAAGAGCAGTTTTTAGGGAATCCAGGGAAGCCTGTGCTCTGCTGGTGGCAGCATGGGAAGGGCTCTGCTGGATCCCGGTAAAACACAACCACAGAACCCTGGAATGGTTTGGAATTCTAAAGTTCATCCACTTTGCCATGGGCAGGGACACCTTCCACTGTCCCAGGTTGTTCCCTATCCAGCTTGGTCTTGGACACATCCAGGGATGCAACATCCACAACTTCTCCAGGAAACCTGTCCCACCAACACTTCCCACTGTTTATTCAGAGTGAAAGAGCTTCAGCAGCTTCTCTGCCCTTGACTTTGACCACTTTTTTTAGGCCGTTTTGTGGCTGGATCAAACTGCAAACAAACCAGAGCAGCAGCCCCAGGGAAGCCCATCCCAACCCTCAGTGTCCATAGGGAAATGCCCAATCCCTTTTATAAAATTTTTTTCATTGCTTCTTGCCTTTTTTGTTTTTTTTTGTTTTTTCCCAACTTCTCCGTAGTCCCCAGTGGCTTTGCAGATAGACGGACACAGAAAATCGGTTTTTATTGGAGCTGATCAGAGCCAAAGCATCAGCGCTGTGTGTGTGTGGGAAGGGTGAGGGGTTCTGAGGGGGGACGGAGCGGGGCCGGTCCTGCTGTTCCTGCTCTCACCCTGGGACGCGGCGGAGCTCTGCAGAGAGGTCTCACGGAGCCCTCTTGAGGCAGTGGAGCATCATTGTCCAGCTCCTGTGGATGAGGGAATCGAGGCTGGAAGGTGCCAGGCTGGAGGCAAAACCCCCCGGGCTCCTGGGGACTTCTTTGTCTTTGGAATCACAGAAGATCCTGAGTTAGGAGGGACCCACAGGGACCATCCAGCCCTGCCCAGACCCCCCAACAACCCCACCCTGGGCATCCCTGGAGCGCTGTCCAAACCCTCCTGGAGCTCTGGCAGCCTCGGGGCCGTGCCCATTCCCTGGGGAGCCTGGGCAGTGCCCAGAACCTTTCCCTAAAATCCAACCCAGCCCTCCTGTGGGACAAATTCATCCCATTCCCTGGATCCTGTCCTGTCAGAGGGAGGAGCTGGGGTTGTGCTGCCACAGCCTCCAGACAAAGAGAGCCCTGGCCACGTCCAAGGCCCCTCAGGACTTCAGTCTGTGTTTTTATGGGAATGTGGAATTCCCACCACTCTGCTCACCTGGCTGCTCTTGGCTTTACCTTTAGTGCACGGGGCTTGGGTGGAGTCATGGAATGGTTTGGGACTTGAAATATCAACATCTCATTCCCCCCCTGCCGTGGCAGGGACACCTTCCACCATCCCAGGCTGCTCCAAACCTCATCCAGCCTGGCCTTGGACACTCCCAGGGCAGCCACAGCCGCTCTGGGAATCTGCCAGGGCCTGCCCACCCTCCCAGGGGAGAATCTCTCCCTACCACCTATTCCAAACCGTGGTTCCAAACCCTCCAGGGGATCCTGTCCCGTGCCTGCGGCCAGGACGGCTCCTGGGGAAATGAGGAGATGCCAGAACTGCTTTGCAGAGCTTTCCTCAGGGCAGCACAGCCCCTGGGTGGCAGGAGATGGGGCAGCTGCTGGTGGGAAGCGTTTCCTTGGCACTGCAGGCCCTGGGAGCAGTCGGATCCTGCCCGGGACATCCGCAGGGTTCAGAGCCAGCTCCACCTGGGACGTGGCTGGGAATTCAGAGGTTCCAGGGTGCTGTTCATTAGGAGCAGCACAGCTTGGATTTCCAAGGTTAATTGCCTGCTGTGGAGTCCTCCCTGGGTTGTTGGGGTTTTTTTTCCCTCCTGTGCTGTGTTTATTTATTTATTTTTAATTTATTTATTAATTTATTAATCCGTCCATCCCCGGCACAACGGGCGCTCCCACGGGTGAGGAGAGCCAAGCACAAAGATCCTTGCATTAATCTTCCAGGCGATTTCAGAACATTGGACGGGCTTTGTTCTGCATTCATTGCAGCTGACAGCTCTCCAGAGGATCTGAGAATGTGCCATGGCACTGCAGCACTGAGCAGGGAACGGGGCACTCCGAAGGCACCACCTTTGGCTGGCACACCTGGCACAGGGATCCTCTTCCAGGACGTTTCCAAGTGGAAAAACCGACTCCTTTCTGCCCCAGAGTCAGCATCACTGAGTGCTCTGAGGAAATAATTGCTGCTCCTTCAGGCTGCCTCGATTCCCAGCTCTGTGCTTATCCGGGAGAAGGACAGAGCCCCTCATTTGCCCGGGAGAGCTGCTGGTGTTATCCCTGCAGAGGGAAATGATCCACGAGCCCCCCACTCAGCTTCCCAGAAGAATTCACTGAAGGAGCTGTTGATGCTCGTAATGACTCCACATAAAAAGCTCTATTTACATCAAATGGCGCTAGAAACGTTATTTTATATTCTCTCCTCAGCAGAGAAGTACAAATTAGTATTTGTTCCAAGCTATTGCTGTTCAAAGAGCTTTTAATTGCTTTTCTGATCCCTCATCCGTGGCGTGTTTCGTTGGGAGCAGCTGCCTTTGGAGCAGGAGCTGACCTTGAGGTGCACCCAGTGGTCCGTGGCTTGTCAGAGTGAGAGGAGTGTTGGTTTTGAGTAGAACATTTTATTATTCTGGAGTAAAAAGTCATTCTGTGCGATTGAAGGTAGCGCTCGCTTCAGCAGTGACGTCCTGTTTTAGCGTTTGTCAATTTTGCCTTGAAAAATTGGTTTGGCATGGAAAGCTCAGCACTTACTCAGAAAGCAAAGCAGGATTTTTCAGCAGTGTTTGAAGCAAATTGCTGAAATTCCTTTTGAGTTGTGAGTCAATAAAACACTACCCTGAGCTGAGATTCGCGCTTTCAGCCGGCAAAACTTGTTCTCTCTTCCAGATTTCTGCAGGATCCAATTTTCAGGACTCGCAGTCTGGCAGGATTTGAGGAAAACTGACTCCCCCAGCCCAGGCTGGGATGTGAAAATTCAGCCCGGTGTGTTTGTGGCTGTTGCGTGGATGGTGTGAGCCTCCTGCTGCCCTCAGGAGTGCTTTGGGCTGTGCCAGCTGCACCCCGAGCTCTCCCTCCCCTGCTCCCTCTCCAAGGTCCCAGCAGTGAGAGGACAACTCTCCCCAAGCCTTGGTTGGATCAGTGGAGAACACATCAGTGATGGAAATTCTGCTTTTTCCACAGCTTGGGGATAACCTGAATTCTGTCCCCACCTCAGGGACGGGCTTTTCCTGGGGAACTTTGGGAAGGAAGGGATGTTTTCCATCCATCCATCCATCCATCCATCCATCCATCCATCCATCCATCCATCCAGGCCCTCTTGCTGTCAGGTCAGCACCAGGTTGGGGATCCCCCCTGGTCAGAGCCAGCAGCAGCTCCCACGTGGAGATTTCCACCTGGAAGGTGTCATTCCCACCTCAGAGGGAATCGGGGATCGGAGGCAGGGTAGCAGGAAGTGGCGGCAGGGAAATTCCAGGTGTCCTGGCTCGCTGCTGGATCATGGTCATGGATAAACTGCGTCCTTCCACACGGAGCCTCCTCTCTCCCCCTTTTCTCCAATTTAAGGGCTCCTCCCCTGCTCTGTTTTCCTTCTCTTGGGATATTTTTTTTTACTATATAAGGGAAAGAGATCCCAGAGATCCTTCCCTTCCTGGGCCTTGGAGCAGACAGGAGCAGCACCTCAGCAGGGCAGGGCTGAGGTCATAACTCACCCCAGCGCTGGCACCCCGGGCAGATCCAGAGCAGTGGGGGCTTTGTGCTCATCAGCCATGGGAATATCCCAAAATTCCCTGTGGGACTGCAGGCACGTTTCCCAGTGCCTGCTTCCCCTCACTTCTGCCATCAGTTGTTCTCTCTGGCGAGGGGTTGGGATAGAAGGGGACAGTGACAGGCAGGCAGGTGACAGTGACAGCTTTCCCTGCTGCCTGCACACTGGGGGTGTGCTCAGTCCCACAGCGTGCAGGACCCCCCAGATGTGGGGTTTTTTTCCATCTGGATCCATCCCCAGTGCCCTGATCTCCACACAACCCCCTCTCCAAAGCCCCGGGGTGGCTGCAGCCAGGATGTTTGAGTTTCAGCTGGCAGGTAAAATAAACCCAGCAGGATCCAGCCCCCAGGGGGGGAGCAGAGTGCTCCTGGCAGCTGCATTCCATCAGGAATGTGTGGGAATGCCAGCCAGGCCCTGCTGCTGGGACAGTGGCTCTGATGTGCTGCAGGGTTGGCACCGTGTGGCCGCTTTGTGCAGAGGGACGCGGGCACAGAGTGGCTCCCTCACCACAGAGGGGCTTTTGTTGGGTCTGGGCCTTCTGCTGCCAGCCAGATCTCTGCTTTTCATCTGGGACTGGCTTTGGGAAGAGGAGGCTGAGGGTGGCTTTGAGCAGGGGAGCAAATCTGTGTTCCACAGGCAGCCCCTGGGTGACAAAGGACAAGTCCCAGGCACAGCTCCAGGGTCTGCCCGGTGCCAGCTGTGATCAGGGACCCCAGAGATGTCACAGTGCCCCAGGCAGGTCCCTCCAGCAGCTCCCATCCTCCCAGGAGCCTCCAGGAGAAGCAGGGACAAAAGCAGGGAGAGCAGAGAGGGAATTGGGGAAGGCTGAGGCAGGAAAACTTTGGCACCTTGGGAAGCAAGGAGTGGCTTGGGTTGACACAGGAGGGATGGAGCTGCTGGAACACCATCAGCTGAGGATGTTTCTGCATCCATCTTGCATTTCCTGGGATTTTTTTTTTTTTTTTTTTTTTTTTTTTTTTTTTTCTTCCCTGAGACCAGGATTGCAATATGCTCTGTGCCAGCCAGATGTGCCAGGTGGCCTTTTAGGAAATATTCCCTCACTGGAAGGATGGTTAAACACTGCAAGGGGCTGCCCAGGGCAGTGGTGGGGTCACCACCCCTGAAAACGTTGGGAAAATCAGTGGATGTGGCATTTCATGATGTGGCTTAGTGGTGTGTCGATGATCTTGGAAGTCTTTTCCAGTTTTAGTGACTTTGAGTTATTGCAAGGGATGATAAAATCGGGAATGGGAGCAGAGCCTTGCACCCCTAAAGCAGATGAAACTGAGAAAAACGTTGTGAAGGCACGGGGGGAGCAGCCAGGTGGGATTAAAGATGCTCAGGGTGGCAATGCAGCCCCTTCCCCCGGGCACCTGAGCAGCTCCATTCCCCCTGCTGCCAGCCCAGGCAAGGATTCTCCTCAGCTTTTAACCAGTGAGATTTCCCAGAATGATGAGTGAAGTTGAAAATGTCACCCTGCCAGCTCCTCCTGGGGTTTGTGTCCCAGGATGGGGATGCTTTTTAGGAGTGGGGTGGAAAGCTGATGCGAGAGGAGCGAGGCTCTTGGAAATGAGGGAGGTTTGGCATCCCTGCTCACATTCTTTTTCCAGCTCTATTTTTGTTTGCACTGTCTGGTTTACAGCCCTAAAGACAGCCTGACTCCCAATTTGGGAAAAACACTGTGCACAGGCCTCGGAGCATCAGTGGCAAAGCTTTTTTAGAGCAGGGAGGATGGGCCAGGAGACCACTTTCCCAGGAGTTTTCTCTCCTGCCTGATCCCTGTCCAGATTAATATCTCCTCTCTCCCTGTCCTTGTCCTCTCCTTGTCCCACACGCAGACAAATCTGAAAGTTGTGACTGTAGTAAAAAAGAGAAAACAAATCCAAAAAGAAAAAAGAAAAAAAAAAAGGAGTTAATTTTATATTCTCCAGAGGGAATTGGCTTTGCTGCAGACAGATGGATCCTGTAATTCCCTGTCTCTCGACATGACTATACATGGATTGGTTCTTTCCTTTGGATTGGGGTGGGGTGGGAGGCCAGGGGGTGCTGGCAGCTCCCAGAACTGCACCTGGAGCAGAGCTGGGATCGGGGGCACAAATCCCTGGCTCTCTGTTCCCCAGGCACACCAGGCAGGAATTTCCCAGCTCTGAGCTGCCTCAAATCCAATCAATAAACGGGAATAAATGAAACCACTGCGGAGAGAACAGGATATGGGAGAGAATCAGCATTTTCCTTTGGTTCCTGAAGGGTTCAGGGGCAAAACATCCACCCTGAGGGCATCGTTTGTCCCGGACTAAGAGTTGAAAGTCCTTTGTGGAAATGATTTTGGGCCAGAGAGGCCGAGAACAGCGTGGGTTGCTGGGCAATTATCTCCTCAGAGTGACCTGTGAGTGCTGCAGAGCCTTCCTGGAGCTGGCAGGAGCACGGATCAGCACCTCGGGTGGCTCTGGAGGAGCTCCTGATGTGCTGCTGCGTGTGCCAGGGCGGCTGGGCTGCAGGCTGGGCACAGCCAGAAATCCCAATTTGTGCCTCTGGAAGCGTCAGAGCCAGAGGTGATGCAGGGGAACGACTCATAACCCCCCCCCCCAAAAAAAAAAAAAAAACAAAAAACACTTCTGCGAAATATCCAAAGAGTTTCCCATTTTTCTGCTTGTCTCCCTGGCTGTGTCCCCACCTCTCCAGGCTGGAATGATGGGATTGGCACCCCTGCCAGGCTCCCAGCACACACAGACACCCCAGAGCAGCAGGGATCCCTCCCTGGCTGCACTGGGGGGAGTCTGGTGGCTGGGGGATGTTCCTCAGCTCCCTCCTTTCCCAAGAACAGCTTTTCCCTCTTCCCGAGGCTGAGTTTAACCTGGAGAGGGTGATGGACAGGCAGGCTCAGGCTCCCAGACAGGTAATGAGGGAAGGAAACCATGCAGTGCGTGTTTCCCACCCAACTTGCACAAGTCCTTTTGTATTTCAGAAATTATTTGAAAGCCGTGGATTTCCTCCCACTCCTTTTTTTTTTTTTTTTTTTTTCCTTTTTTTCCTCCCCTCCTCCTTGCTCGTCAGGGTGTAACAGCAGAGGGTTTCATCCACATTTGATTTTTTAACTCTGACAGGAAACCTGAGTGCTGGATTTATGGCTGCAGCTGTCACTCCTCTGCAAACAGGCAGGGAAATGAAGGTTAACAAGTTTGGGCTCGGGGGAAAGCTTGTAAAACAGCCCTGCAGAAGGCTTTGTGTCATCACACCCGCCTGAAGAACAGATCTTTGCCGAGGTTCTCCAGCCCAGGGTTATTTATCATCATCTGCAGTGAATATTTTTCTAATTGTATCTCTGAGCTGGAAGCTCTCGAAACCCCAAATTGAATTCTTTTCCCTTGTTTGATAGGGAGGGGAAACGCAGCCTGGGGAGCCTGGGGGACTGGTTTGATGCTTTAAAAAAACCCACAGTGGCACTGGGCAGGCTTGCTGCAGCCATATGTTCAAATCCCAGGGGGGAGCAGTCACCAGGAGGCACAGGACGCTCCAGAACATTCCTGGTGTGTTCTCCAGATGTCCCCGTTCCTGTGGCTGAGGGCAGGGATGCTCTGCCTGTCCCCCAGGCTGCCCAGTGTCCCCTGCCAGGCTGGCACTGTCCCCTTGTGCTTCCTCAGCCTCCCGTGGCTGAAGTGTGAAGCCCTGGCTGGGTGATTTTAAGGGAGGTTTGCTGAAAGGAGACAAAATAGCTCCTGAGTTTTGTTTAAACGAGGAATTTGGCCTGGAAAGTATCAGATCTACTCGGGAGTGGTGTGCTTGGAGTAGAAGGACTTGTTAGAGCATGTGGCTGTGTGTCTTTAGGGTCGCTGCACTCTGCTTTGGGCTCTGTGTGGCTCCGGGGAGCTGTGTCAACAGGATGTGAAGTTTTGGCCGTGTCCCTGGACTTTTCTGTGCCTCAGCCAGCCCGGAGAGGAGGAGGCTGAGGGGAAACTCCTCGGGATCTGCAGCTCCTGGGATCCAGGGAACGGCTGGAGCTGTGCCAGGGAGGGCTAGGTTGGATTTTAGGGAAAGGTTCTTCCCCCAGAGGGTGCTGGGCACTGCCCAGGCTCCCCAGGGAATGGGAACAGCCTCGAAGCTGCCAGAGCTCCAGGAGGGTTTGGACAGCGCTCCAGGGATGCCCAGGGTGGGGTTGTTGGGGTGGATGATCCCTGAGCCTCCTTTCCATCCAGGATTGATATTTATGATTCCACCATTCCGTTTTGGGAGCCAAGCTGGGAGCCTGTTCCCTGCAGCTCAGAGGCAGCAGGTCCCCACTTCCCTCCTCACTCCTCTCTCCCAGCCTTTGCTGCTCCCCCAAACCTCTGCCGTGCCCACTTCTGCACCCGAAGGTGCCTTTGGGGTTTTGTTCAGCACCTCCACTTTGGGGTTGTGGAGTGCAGGGCTTGGACTTGAAAAGGAGCTCGAGGAAAGCTTCAGTGGGATCAGGAGTCGGTCCAGCCATAAAAGCTGGGAGAGGAAGCAGTGGGAGCTCTCAAAGGCAGAGATGCAACAATTTCCTGCCACGTGAGCTCGGGATGAGGCTTTTATGCCAACACAAACTTTACCTGGAGACGGTTTGGAGGGAGACAGACTCGGTTCTGACTCTCGCACAGAAATCTGGATGAGCTCCTCACCTGGGAGGAAGCTGCAAAGCTGCTTTTTGATGTGCCAGCCACTCCTGCACCTTGTTAACACATCTGTCTCTCAGCGTGACCTCTCTTAAAGGGTTTAAACGCTGATGGATTCATTTGCTTTTGATGTCTGGGCTAATGAAGTGCTGGGTCTCCTCTCTTTCATTTTCCAGTTCATGGATTGAGGCTCAGGAGCAGCCAGGATTGGAGCTGGGCTTGGTTTGCAGCTGGCTGAGGGACAGGTTCACAGGATCACAGAATAATGAGGTTGGAAGAGCCCTCTAAGATCATCAAGTCCAACCCATGCCCCAACACCTCAACTCGACTGTAGCACCAAGTGCCACATCCAGTCTTTTTTTAAACACATTCAGAGCACATCCATTTAAACACATTCCACCACCTCCCTGGGAAGACAATTCCAGTACTTTATTATTCTTTTGGTGAAGAAATTTTTTCCTAATATCCATCCTGTACCTTCCCTGACGTAGCTTGAGGTTAATTCGGGCTTGCCTGCCACCGACTGAGGATGCTTCCCTGGCTCTGCACAACCACCTGAGGCAACTCCTGCCCGGGGCTGGGCTCCAATAAAAGCCACCACGAGGCAGGGGAGGAGGAAATTCCGTGCTGTGCTCAGCTGTGCAGGGGTCAGGGTGCTGCAGCAGCAGCCCGTGGTCACCAAGGCAATGCCAGCTCATTGCTATGGAAACACTCGCCACCTCCTCCAGCCTGCCTTTCAGCAAATAATTGCTTGAGATCCGCTGTGGATGCCACAAATAAAATCATCTGGCAGCTTTTTTTCAGCGCGGTCTGCCTGCTTTGGGAGCCCACGAGGAGGATTTCCACGTCAGGGCAAGAGTTTTTGGGAGCTCGTGGCTTCCCCGGGGGCTCGGTGTTTGCACGGGGTTGGTGGCGGAGCTTTAGGAGTTTATGAAAGCCACCAGGCAGGAGCTGCAGTCTAAATTCTCTCACTCCCACTCTCAAATTCAACCTGGTGCTGCCTGTTCCAGCCCTGCCTGGAGGATTTGGATTGGTTTGGCTCTTTCCTGGGAGCAGGGGGTGGATGCAGGCCCTGGAGCAGCTCTGGTTCTGTGTCTGCTCCTCGTGGCTCTCCCTGCAGGAGCTGCTTCTTCACTTCTGCCACTCAGAGCCACGGCAGGGCTGGGAAAAAAAACAGGGGAGAAAAAAAAAAAAACCTTGATTGGGGCATGGAAGAGAGAAAGTTGCAAATGAAATAATCCCAGAATAATTAGGGTTGAAGGGACCTTGAAAGGGATTTTGTTCCATGGGCAGGGACCTTCCACGACCCCAGGCTGCTCCAGGCCTGTCCAGCCCGGCCTTGGGCACTGCCAGGGATGGGGAATCCAGGGAAATCCTGGTTTATTTTGCACAGCTGTCCCTGCCTGCCATCTCCTCCAGTGCAGGGGGTTGGCAGAGCCCGGCATGATTGGAGAGGTGTTGTTATTGCTGCCCTAATTAGTGGCAGGTAATTAATGTTCATTAAGAGCCCCCTCTGCCCAGCTCACCAAGGCTGAACTAACGACCCCCAAAACCAAACTCACCCACTCCTGCCTGGGGAGAGTCTCAGGTGTTCACCAACCTCACACTAAGAGAGAACTGCAATAATTTTAATTAGTGCTGCTGTTGTTAGGGCTAATCCAGCTGAATGTCATTATTTTAGCAGTGATTTTATGCCATTATATCAAATTAGAACCACTGATTTTTATTTTTTCCTGTATCATTTTTTTCCCATAACCATTAGACCACACTGAAATCCAGGGCAGGCTTGGGGGTGAGTTATCATTCCTGCAAAAGGAATCTGAAAAATCCCATGGAAAGTCACCTCCTCTGTTTGAAATCCTGTTTTCCAGACCTTTTTCTTCTTCTCCCAATGTTAGGAATAAATATGGCAAGAGAAGCACAGTGCAAAGCCAGCACTGTGATTTCTGTGAATATTGGTGGTGGTTTCATAGAATTTCATTTCATGGGAAGTTTTTTTTTACCAAAAAGGTGAAAATGTGGGAGCACTGGGCCATCTCCAGGCTCTGAAATCAAGAAATTCTGCCAGGTGCAAATCCTGGGCCTGGATAGAATTATGGGATACAAACAGGGGTGAGGAGCAGGACTCACTGAGCTCTCCTGCTGCTTTTTGCTCCCTCTTGGAAATTCCAGGCTTTCACTCAGTGCAGTGTCCAGGTGATCCCACTGTGCTGAAGGACAGCTCCGCCTTGGAATTCCTCCCTGACCTCTGATGTTCTTGGAATTCCTCCCTGACCTCTGGAGTCCTTGGAATTCTTTCCTGACCTCAGGTGTCCTTCCCTCTTCCTTGGAATTCCTCCCTGACCTCTGATGTTCTTGGAATTCTTTCCTGACCTCAGGTGTCCTTCCCTTTTCCTTGGAATTCTTTCCTGACCTCTGGAGTCCTTCCCTGCCTCAGCAGAACAAGCTGCTCTTGTCTCAGGGAGCAGGAGGGATGTCGGTGCTTGCTGTTTTTTTTTTTTTTTCAATTCCTTATTTAATTTTTTATTGTTGTTTTTTAATCTTTTTTTTAAAATTTATTTTATATTTTTTTATTTTGGTTTTCTTTTAATGTTTATTTTTAAATTCCTCAGGCACAAGTGGCCTGCAGCTTCTCCTGAGAGCCACGGAGAGCTCTGCTCCCCGCTGGAGCTGCGCCAGGGGAGGTTTAGGTTGGATTTTGGGGAAGATGGATTTTAGGGAAGATGGATTTTAGGGAAGATGGATTTTAGGGAAGATGCCTGACACCTTCCCTGGAGAAGAAGTCGGAGTGCACAGGGTCGGCTTCTCAAGGCTGTTAATTTTCTCTTCTCTAGAACACGTTTTCTCAAGGAGCTGGGTCTGTCCTGCAGGTCAGTCTGTGACAGACTCCCCCCCCTTGGGCTGGTGTTCACATTTTATACCCAACCCTCCGTGTGCCGTGGTTACAATAACGTGCCAATGTCTGTCATTGATGTTGGACAGTGTGTCTGTGCCTTAAACCAACAGAAAAGTGTCACCAGCACAGCGAGACATGGAGGGCAAGGAGAAGGAGAAGGAGGTCAGGACACACCCAAATCTCTCCATCTTGTACCCCTGAACCCCATTCTAAAAAGCCCAAAAATTCCACTTTTCCACCCTGTGTTAATTCAACTGCCACACTGCTCAAACCCTTGTGGATTGTAATTCCTCACACAAAGTTGGCAGCTTTTTCCCACTAAAATCAAAGCCACAGGTGTTTTTGACTCTGTGCCAAGGTCCCCGAGCCCCTGCCAGGGTCTGGAGCCAGCCAGGGCAGCCAGAGGGACGTCCTGGATTCCCACATCAGGGATGCACAGATGGGATTTTTGCAGTGCCTGAGCAGGGCAGGAGCTGGACTCTGCTCCCTGCGTTCCCTCCCGGCTCAGGGCATTCCATGATTCCGTAATTCCCGAGTTTAAACGGAGCAGCAGCTTCTGGGGAGCCGCTCGCTCCCGGCGCCAGCTGCACGTGCTGGAGGCTGCTGGCAAGCACAACCTCTGCTTTTGTACCTTTTTGTCTTTTTGCTTTCCCTTTCTGATCCTGCTGGATGGGCTTTAATTGCTGCTTTAGTCTGGTGGCTAAAAGGAGGGATCAATAATTCACTGGGAAGAACAGCGTGGAGCTCCAAGGTTCCCATCTGCCTGCTTTGGCTGAGGGCTGCAGCACCCTGGGCTCTCACAGCTTTGTGTTTTCCCAGACAAAAAAGGAGCTCAGGATGGTTGCTGGGGTTGCTTTGGGTTTGCTGGAGGGGAGGAAAGGTGGATTTCCCCTGGATTTGTTCTCTTGGCTCTGTGTTGGATCTGAGCAGGGAGGAGCTGCTGCCTGGGTTCCAGGTGTGGGTTTGCAGATGTTCATTTCCGTGCTCTTAAACCTCGGGATCTTCAGCACTTTGGGAGCGTTTCTCTCCTTGGGAAGTGTTATCAAACTTGGGGCTGGACCAAGTGCAGTCCAGTCTTGGGAGATAAAAGGGCTGGAGGTTCCTCCAGCTGTGCTGTCCCCTCTGGATGTCCCTGAACTTCACCAGCCTGTGGAAAACGTGAGTTACCCACCCTAGGGATGACTTGGATCCCAGGATCCCAAGGGATCTCTTTGATCCAGTGTCACAAAAATCACAATAAACAGAGCTCACCTCAGCTGCTCCATCCCCAGGCTCTAAGGCAGGATCAGCTGTTCCCATGTCAGGGTGCTCAGAGGTTTCCTGGCACTGAGAAGGTGAACAGCCCTGGCTGATTGGGATTAGCTGGAATTGGGATTGTTCAGCCTGGGGAAGAGGATTTGGGGTCAGTGAATTGTGGCCTTTCGGTGCCTGCAGGGAATCTGCAAGAGAGATGGAGAGAGATCTTTTACCAGTGCCAGGACAGGGGGAATGGCTTCAAACTGACAAGAGGGGCAGGGACAGATGGAATATTGGGAAGGAATTCCTCCCTGGGAGGGCGGGGAGGCCCTGGCACAGGTGCCCAGAGAAGCTGTGGATCCCTGGAAGTGCCCAAGGCCAGGTTGAACGGGACCTGGAGCACCCTGGGACAGTGGGAGGTGCCCTGCCCATGGCAGGGGTGGCACTGGATGGGCTTTAAGGTCCCTTCAACCCAAACCATTCTGGGATTCAGTTTTCCAGAGGGAAACCCCTAAAGAGCTCCCCGTGCCCAAACGAGGCACACACCCAGCTTTTCTCCTGCTGCCCTCCAACATTTTCATTTCCTTTTTCTATTCCAAGACCCTTGAACCTTTTAAAACCTCTCCCACTCTTCTCCCATCTCTTCACCTCCCACTTGGGCACTCAGAGGTCGGGTCCAGCCGCCGGCTCCCATTTTTTCTCAAGAATTACCCTCTCCTTGAACTCATCTCCCCCTCCAGCCTCTCCAGCTCCTCTCCTGGGCTGCACAGATGACTAAGCCGAGGTTTTTTTTTTGAAACACAGACTAAACACATCCCCACCTTCCTCCCCTGCAGTGCCCCCCTGATGTGTTTCATCTCCCGATGCCCGCGGATCACCAAAGTGCATTTTTCAAAGGGACTCTCCATAAAGCTCTATTAGCAGGGGATGAGTAATGGCTTGACAAACCAGATCTAAGTGGCCCCTTCTGAATCATCTTGGCAGTAATAGGGGGAGTGTGTCCCTTTTTTGATTAAATATTTCCAGTGCCATTAACTCCGCCGAAGTAAACAACTTCTATTGGGTTTGCCTGCTAATGACAACCCAAAGGTCTTTGATCCCGGGGTTTCAGAGAGCCAGGGGCTGGATAAAGATCATGGAATGGTTGCTAAAGTGTCATCAAAGAGCTGGGAAATGGTTCTTTACTCTCTCTGTGTGCGTGTCCTGCCACCTTCAGTGCATGTGGTGCCGCCTGTGATGGGCATCTGGAACCTCTTGGGCAGCTGTGGGGTGTGGCTGGAAGATTTTCCCAAGAAAAATCCATAATTGACCCTAATTTCTTGTGCAGATTCCTTCAGGCTGGGTCTCTGTTGCTCAAGGGGCTGTAGCATGTTCCCTGGGTTTTGTGTGTATCCCAGTCTTAAATATTCCAGCCCTCCATATCCCAGGACTCAGCTCACACCTAAAAGGAAAAGGTAGAGTCTCGTTCTTCTTTGGAATTAATGAGATTTGAGATCTCTTCAGCCTAAATATAAAGCTATATTTATTAATATGTATTTTTAAAGGACCATAAATCAGTAGGAATGCTGCATTCTATATTTTAAAAATTAATTCTTTGTGGTTAACCAGCCAAACAAAGCTGATTTCAGGCATTGTGCTGATGATTTTGGGGCCATTAATTATTGACTTCAGCGCAGAGCATGGTCAAGAACAGCTTTGCAGTGGGCAGGAACGCTGTGGGTAGAATTCCTTGTGTGAATGTAATTTTTTTTATGACGAGGGAGAAGCCAAATTTCTTGGATGAGAGTCAGCCCAGGCCCTGCTCCGAGCTGTCCGGCCAGCAGATCCACTGGTGCTGCTCAGCATATGGATGGGAATGATTCAGGCTGGATGAATTCCCTGGATTTTGGCCAGAGGCTTTTAAAGGAGCCAAGGCCACGCAGGGTGGGATGGCAGCAGAGAGAAACCTGCTCCTATTTCCAGGGAAAAGGCTCCAGTAACAGGTTCTGGGAGGTTGGGAAGGGGCCAGAGCATCTCCTGGTGGATGCTCCTGAGGGTGATCCCTGCACCCAGCACTGTAGGCATTCCACATTCCCATTTTCCCTCTCCTTCCTGCCAGTGGGACCAGTGTGCAGAGTCCAGTTCTCCCAGCTGCTCCTGGGGCTTTGCTGGAGCCTTTCCCTGCTTATTTGGAGAGCTGGCTCCTTCCTGCTGTGACTTCTCATTTAATAACTGAACCTGAGCACTGCTGGCCTGCTTTGGGGCATTGTTTTAGAGGGTTTGGGTGGGTTTTTTTCTCATTTTAAGGCTTATTTTTGAGCCATCTGTCGCTCCAAGTGATCCTCCATCCGGATATAAGCCAGCTGATTGCCCTGCTTTCCCAAACAGTTCTGCTGATAACGTTTCAGATTGCCCAGGCCCCGTCCTCCAGAGGCTGGAGGAGGCAGCACTTGATCTAATCTTGCTTGGCATTTATGTCACTGGAAATGAAATTGCATTTTGCTGAATGAAACTGAGAAATGGGAAAGTAATACTGCAAATATGTTCTGCCACGTGGGATCTCCTGCCCAGGAAGCTTCTGAGGGAAGCTGATCATCCCAGAGAACAAACTCTGCTCTGTGGTTCTTCCTGCAGGACAGGGAAATGTGGCATCCAGGGATTCTTCTGGACAGAAAACACTCCCAGCCTGGAGACTGGGATGGGTTGGGTTGGAAGGGACCTTAAAGCTCATCCAGTGCCACCCCCGGGGTCACCTTCCACCATCCCAGGTTGCTCCAAGCCCTGTCCAGCCCGGCCCTGGACACTTCCAGCTTCTCTGGGAATCTGTGCCAGGGCCTCACAGGGAACAATTCCTTCCCAACATCCAAACCTGAACGTGAGGGACTGGCTCAAAAATCTTGGGGAGTGCAGGAGAGGCTGAACTCTGCTGGTTTTGGGGTTTAGTGCTTCCTCCACCCCCCAACGTCCCGTGGGCAGCTCGAGGAAGGAGGAGATTTTTGCATCTGGGTATGGAATCATTAACCATGGAGCAGAGAGTTAAAAGGAACTCTGCAGAGCATTAGGAGATCAAGCAGGTCAATTGAAAGGAGGAGAAATTACCATCAGTTATCTTCAATTAAATTGTTATCGCTCCACATGAAGGATCCCATTTAGGGGGAGGCATAAAACCTGAGAGCGGAGGTGACTGAGGGAATAAATTCCCCATTTTTCATTCCAAACCCAGAGAGGGAGCATCCATCAGCAGGCACAAGGAGGAGATCTCTTTTTCCTTCTGTTTCCAGCCTACTTTGAAGCAGAGCCCATTTGGAAATCTCTCTGTGATACTTTTTTTTTTTTTTTTTTTTTTTTTTTCCCAGTGGAAAGCACAAACTCCTTAAAGCCACAACTTTTAGGAGAGGCTTTAATAACAGAGAACCCCTTCTTGAGTAGGACTTGTGCTTCTGAGAGGTTGTGGTTGTGTCTGGCTGTTAAATTTGGGGCAGTGGCACCCCAAAATAGCAAAATATCTCAGTTTCCAGGGCTGGGATATCCTGGTTCAAGTCCCTGATCCCTTTCCAAGGCCAGAGAGCAGAAATAACTTTGAACTGCACTCATGAGCCTGGGAAAACACCACCCAACCCCTTTTTTTTTAGGAAGTTATATCTCATAAAGGAAGGCAATTCCTGTGGTCTGGATGGACGAAACCAGTTTGAAGTTGATTTTCAGACATGAAGTGTCCAATCTTGTAGTAAATAAACTTCAACCAAATGGTTTACACAGGAGATATTTTCAGATGCAGGAGTTGAAAAGCCGACTTGTGTTGTTCCTGGGGCTTTTTGGGTTTGATTTTTTTAAAGGCAGGGAATGCAGAGGAGGGAGCAGCCAGGTCTGCAATTGCTCGGGGGGCTCTGCTTGTTTGCCTTGCCTGGTTGTTTACTTACCTCAGAAATATCAGAATTGCTCCGTTTGATCTTTGACAAGCAAAGAAGGAGAGAAAAATAAAGGTCAAAACGGAGCCTTCATCTTCGCTGGGGTGTCACTTACATCCCCTGACAGCTCTGCTTCCTCTGCCTCCTGAAAGTCCCTGGAAAAGGAGCTTTTCCCAGCCTGCTCCAGAGGCAGGGGGATGACACAGCTGGAAATAAACCCCAGCAGACTGCAGAGAGCAGGGCAGGCTGTCCCTGCTGTGTGCAACTGAGCACAGAGTCCCTGCTGGGAGATGTCACAGCTCCCCTCCTTCCCTCTTCCTGCTCCTGGGAATGCTCACATTTCTCCATGTGAGGGTGGGGCAGAGGTTCCCAGAGAAGCTCTGGATCCCTGGAAGTGTCCCAGGCCAGGCTGGACAGGGCTTGGAGCACCCTGGGCTAGTGGAAGGTGCGCCTAGGTGGGACTGGATGGTCCATGAAGTCCCTGAGTTCCTTCTCCTCTCCCTGCATTCTCTGTGGGTTTTAATTCCCTGCCGTGGGGCTGCAGACAGGTGAACTCTGTGGCAGTGGAAAACCTGGTAATTGGAGAATTATAATTGCCCAAAAATGAGGTGAGGGGAGGAAACGCGGAGTGCCCGGGAGGCAGGCAGCGATTGACAGGTCATTACTGTGCCTGCTCAGAGCCTCTGTGGGCTGAATGAACATCCAAAGCAGAAAAGCCAACATAAACAAGTGCTGCAAGTCCCATTGACAGCTTTAGGCTCGGGACTAAGAGCAAAAACAACCCAAGTGCAAAGGATGTTTATGAGACTCAATGTTCTGGGTTTGTTTACTGCTCCTCGGGGCTCTGCCACTCTCAGATCTCCCGGCTCAGGAAAAGTTGAGCTGCTTTGGAGGGGGATTTCTGAAGGAAAACAACATTTTTAACTCTGGAAACTTCCCTGGTCATTCAGCAGGAAGGAGGTGGTGTGGAAGAGCCCTTTTCTCCACTGGGAGGGATGCAGGTGTGAATATTTTAGAGTTTCAGAGCAGAAAGGTGTTCAGTTGTCCTGCTGGGACTGAGCCTAAGTTATGTAAAATAGCAGCTGGTGGATGCAGCAATCAAAGGAGATGAGGGAGAAGGTGGGCGAGAGGAAAAAGAGGCACAAAGAGATCCCAATCCTTGGAGAACTGCTGGAATTCAGGTGCACAAAGAGAATCTAAGGCTGCAAATTCCACCCTTCATTGTCTGCTTGGAGGAGCCACGGATAATTGGACCATGATGGGTTTCTCTTTTATTGGATTCAGTGGTTCCAGGAAGGCTCTGGGCTCCTTGCTAAAACCACAAGTGGCAGATTCTCAGCTTCCCAGGTTTTCAGACCTAAACTATTTAGGAAAGGATTTTTTTTTAATTTTTTTTTTTTGGTCTGTTTATCTGAACTTGGAATGAACCGTTTGAGGTTTGTCCCTAATAAAAGCATAGTTTGGAATCGCTGGAATATTCTGCAGCATAAATATGGCCTTGAAAATGGGCAGAGAGGGGATGTGTTTTGCCTGCAGTCAGGGCTTGCTCTCATTTAAACTCAAGGATGCTGAAATCTTCCAAACTGATCCCACCCAGCTCCTGCCCTTCCCTTGAATAGTGGAAAATTTAATTTAATCCTGCAGCCCAAGGACGGCTTAAATCTGAAATTCTAAAGTTTAAACTCAATCTGAACTTTTTTGAGCATTCCCTGGGATGTGCCAGTGGGACTTGGGGTCAAACCATTCTGTGCTGGCTTTTGGTGACGGTTTCCAGCGTGGCCATTCCCATTCCAGCCTCCACATCCAGACTGGGGGATCCTCATGCCAGCATTGCCAATCTTCTCCCATATTCTGGGGATTCCTGAGCATTCCGGATCCTCCTGCAATTCCACGTGGTCACATTTTTGGCCCTGGAATCCTGGACTGATGTTAAGGTCAATAATTGCAGCAGCAGCAGACGTGGAGATCCCCAGAGCTGCTGGGGGGTCCTGCTCACCCTCTTTGTGTTTGGAAAAGGAATTTTTTCCTGGTGCAGCTTGGAGCACAATGGAGGGCAGGTATTTTCCCTGCCAGAGTTGAGTTTGAGGCTTCAAAAAATAATTGGCAAAAAGCAAAAACCTCCACTTTAGACCAACTCTCCTGGAAGTGCCTCATTTTGCTGCCAAGCTTTGTTACACATCCCGATCCGAGCTGCATTTCGTGACAGAACCACTGCTTGAGCCAAAAGCCTGAAGTTTCCAGCTCTGAGCAGGTCAAAACGAGACACTGCAGCAATTTGAAAGTGTTGTTGCAATTCCGTTTTCTCCCAGCCAGAAAGTTGGACGAAAATAATCCTCGCCATGAAAAGCTTTGGTTTCGGCACAATCAACGATTTGTTTCACCCGGAGAAAAAGACTCCTGGAAAAATTCCTGCTCTGGGATTGGCTTTAATTCGGGCAAAACCAACAGTGGCTCCTAGTGGCTGACTGCAGGGGAATGGCCAAATCCATCTTGAGTGTCCCTTCCTTGACCCTCCTCGTGGATCTTTGCTCGTCAGCGAGCGGGAGGAGCGGGAAATTTGCGCTGCGAGCAATAAACCATCTCAGAAGGCATAAAAACATCCCCGTTTCCCGGGCTCCCGTCGGTGTCAGGAGAAGATAATTACACTGGAAGGCTGGAGCGCTGGATGTTTGGCTCATCTGCTCCTCAGCATCCACTCCAACAATCCCCAAGCTCCCAGCAGAGCTTGGCCGCCGTTCAGGGCCATCCGTCCTTGTCCGTGCCCGGCGGGTCCTGCCTGGTGTCCCGGCAGGATCCTGCTCCAACATCCCTGCTCACAGCTGGCCCTGTCATCACATTAGTGCTGCCTGCCTCCAAACGCCATCCCAGAAGGATAACGGAGATCCCTGAGGTGAGATTTTGCAGTGTCAGCCGTCTGTCAACCTTTCCCGGGCGTCCTGCCGTGCTCCAATCTGCTGGATCAGCTCCTGGGCACAGCTGCTGACGTTCCAGGCCACCTCCTTGTCCTCTCCTGTCCCTGTCCCTCGTGGCCTCTCTCCCCTCCCTGACGGATCACTGTGGATTTTCTCCCGGATTTCAATAGGGAGCGAAAGTCACGGCGCTGGAGACAAAGCAAAAAGGGCACAAATTGGCAAAGGAAATTGGGAAACAAATTCAGGATTGGCTCAGTGCCAATCCGCAGGAGAATCTTGGGTTTCCCTAAGGAAACTTGGGGTTTTAGGGAATAACAATGTACAAATTCATTTTATTTGCCCTAGGGTGTTTTTGGGGTTGTTCAGCTTTTCAGACTCGACACTGATTTTTTTGGTGATGACTCTGAGGTTGTTTTATCACGATGCACTCGCTGACCTTTGAGGTATTTTCCAACCTTAGCGACTCTGTGCTGCTATATCCACATCATTCCAGGACTGGGGATTTTGAAGTGACCACCAGGAAGCCCAATTTCCATGATGGAATTGTAACTCTTGGCAGCAGCAAGGGGAATTTGGATAACCCCACACTACCTTTGCCTTCAGTGCATGAGGCTGCTGCTCCGTGGGAGAGGACGAGGTTCTGGGAATAGCAGTGGGCAGCTTTTCCACGTTTCCCGGGAAAAAAGTGCTGGGAAACAGTAGGGAAAACAGAGCCACCCCAGCAAGCTGCAGATTCCTGTCACGAATGGTGGTGGCTTCAGCAACAGGATGAGAGGAAATGGCCTCAAGCTGCACCAGGGGAGGCTCAGGTTGGACATCAGGAGGAATTTCTCCATGGAAAGGCTGGTCAGGCCTTGGAATTGCCCAGGGAGATTTGGAGTCCCCATCCCTGAAGGTGCCCCAGGAATTCCTGGATGTGGCACTCAGAGCTCTGGGCTGGGGACGAGGTGGGGATCAGGCCCAGCCTGGCCTCGATGGTCCTGGAGGGCTTTTCCCACCTCAGTGCTCCTGGGGTTCTGTGTGATTCCTTGCTGACGATTGCCATTCACTTCCCAGCCTCAGCCGGCCACCCACACCCTGCTCCAGGAGCTGTGCCTGCAGGGACACGAGACTTTAATGAATTATTTTGCTCCTTGTCAAGAATTCCCTCGTCCAACCCTGCCGGGGGGGACCCTGGACGTGCCAGGTCCTGACAAAGCGCTCGGGGACGGTGCCAGCGCCGCGTCCTGTCCCCGCTGTGGCTTGGAGCAGGACAGCCTGGGAGCCTGCAGGGCTATTTTAGGATCAGTCTCTGTGGAGAGCTGGTCAAATTCCACCCCAGAGCAGCCCTGAGCCTCTGATGAGATTTTTTTTTTTTTTTTTTTTTTTTTGCCTCTCCTCTTGTCGGTTTGGCATTGTGAGGGGAAGGAATAGGATGGATGAGGGAATGGGGCCCTGCTGCTCAGGGAAGGAACTGCAAATTTCCCAGTCCTTCCCCCGTATCCCATGGCAATCCGAGTTTATGGATTAGAACCTGGAGCTCTGAGTGCTCTCCCCCCGGATAAATGGTTGAGCAGCAGACAGACGATTGCAGGGAGTAATTTAGCAGTGAATGATGGCTCATTAGCAGCCCACGGGCTGGAGGGGATGTGTGGGCTCTTCCCAAATCCCAGTTAACTCTTTCGCCCTCTCCTTCCACTGCCAAGGGTTGGATTTGCTGAGTGTGGAGCTCAGTGTGTTACAGAGCCTCAAGGAGTGCAACATCATCCCCCAAAACCAGCCGATTTTTACCCCCCTAATGAGGGATGGGGAATAAAGGAAATTATTATCAGTCCAGGAGATGAGTCAGATATGAAAATCACACTTTTTTCCCAGACAATGTTATTACACTGAGGAAAAGGAAATGAAAAATACTCATTTTGTCTCACAAAAGAGCAGGCCTGGAACTAGAAATGCTCGTTGCAGAGCCGGGTGCTGTTGGAAGGAGCAGCTCCAGAGAGGGAGCAGATCAATCCCACCTTTTCCCATTTTTCCTGCCACGTTTGGGAGCCTGGGTGCTGGGCAGGCTTTGCTGCACTTCCCAGGAAAGGAATGGAATGTCTGGAAGCAAGGTGGGAGCCCGAGGGAATGTGGTGCTGGGATAGAAAAGGGGCATGGAAAAATCTTGGGTTTCAGCTCCATTAAAATCTTGTGCACCCAGAGAAACTCAGAGGTCCTGAATGCAGTCCTGGCACTCAGGGCCACGCTGCTGGCACTTAAAATCTGCTGGTTTTAGGAAAGACCATTTTGGGGTTTTGGGGGGCAATTCCCAAAGGGAGATAAGCACCTCAAGAGACATAAAACTATTGATCCCACTGACTTTAGGTGTATTTTTTTTTTTCTTAATGCTCTTAGGAGATGTCTGGAAGAAAAATGCTTTGTTTTAATGAATAGAGCTGTGATACTCCTATATCATATAGGAATATCCTGTATCCCTATATTGCAGATTCCATAAAGTTCTGCTGGAGTCAGTGCAGTAAAAGCAGAGTGATCCATGTGAATCCAGGCAGATTCCAGCCTGGATAATTCTGCCTTGGAACCGTGAAAAAACCCTCTCCTTTGCTTAGCTTAAATTATTTTTGGGTTGGGCACAGTTGTTCTCCAGCTGCTCCAGAACTGGGCCGGGATCCTGTGATTCCAGTAAAACCCACAGGGAACTCCAGGAGGTTTATCTGGTGTTCCCCCAGACACTTCTTTTTTCTCCATGGCTCTCCAGAAGGAGCACAAATCCCAGTGGGAGGAACATTCCAGCCTTTCCCATTTTCTCTGACCGCGTTGCTTTTCTGCCCGTAGCCAGACGAGCTGACCAACGCCTTGGAGATCAGCAACATCGTCTTCACCAGCATGTTTGCCCTGGAGATGCTCCTGAAACTCCTGGCCTTTGGGATCTTTGGCTACATCAAGAACCCCTACAACATCTTCGACGGCATCATCGTGGTCATCAGGTCCTTCCCCCGCCGTGGCTTTTCTGCTGAGGGTTCAGAGGGGCTGGGGAGCGGGGTGGGGATCTATAATAATGCATAAAAATGAGTAAAAATGCGTAAAAATGCATAGAAATGCGTAAAAACGTGGCGATCCCCAGATATAGGAAGAAATGCTGATGTCTGGTTCCAGATCAGAAGGCTGAAGGATAGCTTTATTAAAACTATACTCTATTTAAAGAGAGACTATCCTGTTCTACATACTTACTTCTTAATTACCTATCTAACTAATTTACAAACTCATGGCTCTGCTGAGAGCCTGAGCCACAGCTGGACCCCACTGGTCACTGACCCCAAACAACCTTCACCAGAATCCAGCCCAGCAATCACTGCAGGTGAACAATCTCCTCACCACATTCCACATGGGGAAAACAAAGGAGAAGAGATAAAAGATCGTTTTCTCTTCTATCTGTGCTTCTCCTGAGAGACAGAATGATGTCTCTCTGTCCAGAGAATGTGAATGTCACAGGGATGGCAGGGGAAATTCAGCTTGGATGTTAGGAAAGGGTTTTTTACTGAAAGAGTGGTTGGGCACTGGAACTGTCTGTCCCAGGATGTGTTTAAAAAAGGATTGGATGTGGCACTGGGTGCCATGGTTTAGCTGGTGAGGAGGTGTTAGGGCATGGGTTGGACTCGGTGATCTTCAAAGTCTCTTGCAAACCTGGTGATTCTGTGACTCCACGTGTTAATCCAGGGTTGGGATGTGCTGTAATTGTGCTGGACTTTTGGATTCCTGTCCTTAGGAGGGCTGTCCAAAGTAAATCAACCTGGCAGATGGAGAGGAAAATCTATTTATGCCACACATCTGGCACTGGGGTGGATTTTCCACTCAAGCGCAGCGTGGCTGGTCCTGGGAAAGGGGTACTGGGAGTGTCCATACCCCAGCAGGGCCCTCCCTCTCCCAAATGACCCCAGCTGGGCTGGGATTGGGCAAGCAGGAGGGGAAGGGAGGGCCCTGCTCCGCTGTGCTCCCCAGGGGACACTGTCCCAGCCACACCCCAGGGCTGGGATCCTTTCTGGTCACCCCTCAATCAGTAATTTGGGGCAAAGAATTCCAGGGACACAGAGATGTAAACCAGGAGAGTGGCCTTGGCACAACCCTTTGATCCAGACAAGGTTCAAGGTTTGGACAAGTCAAGGTTCTGAGCAAAGGTCATTCTGTGGTCTGATCAAACCAACGCCCCTAAAAATCCCTCTGGATGTTCTGAAGGGAGATAAATACCTCAAGAGACATAAAAACTATTGGTCCCACTGACTTGAAGTGGTTTTTTGTTTCCCTAATTCCCTTAAGAGATGCTGGAAGAAAAATGTTTTGTTCTAATATGAATAGAGCTGTGCTGATAGTCCTATACCACAGGAATGGATATTCCTGGGACAAAATCGTGATCCACGTTATTGTAGTGGTGCAGACATGGAGAACCTCGGGAGAAAAAAAGGGAATTAAGGAGAAATTTTGGGGAAATGACCCCAAAACCAGCTGTAAAGCAGACCAGCCGTGCCACCAGAGGCGCGACCGCACCGCTGGGGAGCGAAGCTGCTTCCCCAGGAGCAGGAAAGGAGCAGGAAAAGGGGAGATTCTTGGGGGGATCAGGTGCCAGGGAGCAGAACCGGTGGTGCTAGCCGTGTGCCCGTGTCCCCACAGTGTCTGGGAGATCATCGGGCAGTCGGACGGGGGCCTGTCCGTGCTCAGGACGTTCCGGCTGCTCCGCGTGCTGAAGCTGGTGCGCTTCATGCCCGCCCTGCGCCGCCAGCTCGTGGTGCTCATGAAGACCATGGACAACGTGGCCACCTTCTGCATGCTGCTCATGCTCTTCATCTTCATCTTCAGGTATTTCTTGGTATTTCAGGTATTTCAGCTCCGCCTCCAGGCGTCGTTCCGCTTCGGGATGGGGACACGCCCGTGTGGGGTGGGGGCGATGCCTTGGGAAGGCTGAGCTGGAGCAGAGGCTGGGCAGAGCTAAAGAATAAAGCAGGGATTTGTTAAAAGTGTCTCCTCAATGGATGCATCTTGGGCAGCACCAGAGCCCAGCCAGGGCTGCACCCAAGAGGAACCAAAATGGTCCCAAAATGGACTCAAGGTCTCTCACTGGGATCAGCTCTGCTCCATTTGCACCTTGCAGTTCATTGTCCCATTCCAGCTTTAGCCCCTGCAGTCCCATCCTGCTTGTTTTTCTCTCTCCAGCCCACGCTGTTTGTGCTCCTGGGCTGAGGTTTGGATCATCTGTCCTTGGTGCCCAGCTGGAGCAGGAATTGTTTTGTCTCCCTGCTCTGTGCACAGAGCTCAGCATCCCCTGACATGAAGCCCAGACCCACCCACTGAAGCAGCACAGAATGTGAAAAACAGAAAAGCCAAAACCTCAGGCACCAGGGGGAGAGCTCACAGTGGGATATTTACCCCTTTCCAGCCTGTTTTTCATGGAATGCCGTCATTCCAGAGGTGAATGAAGGATGCAAACAGTTAATAATTGCCCCTCAGAGGCTCCTGAGCTGTGCCTGTCACTGCCTGGACCATACCAGTGTTAGATTTGGGGTGGAAGTTGTGCAGATTCCAAGATTTCTGTCTGTGTGACCCTCTAATGCCCCTCAGAATCCTTTGCCTGGAAACCAGGGAGCTGACAACATGGTTTGTAATTTTTCCAGACAAAGGAGATCCTGGATTTTCCTTCAGTGCAGGCAACTGGGATGAAATGTGAGGCAGGAGAACCGAATTGCGGGGTCAAAAAAAAAAAAAAAAAAAACCCACTGGGAGTGGAAAAGTATCCATAAAACCCCTGCAATCCTCCCTGCAACCACATTTCACCCAGGTGTTTCTTCCATCTCCCTCTTTCCCCACTCCAGCATCCTTGGCATGCATCTTTTTGGGTGCAAGTTCAGCCTGAAAACCGACACGGGAGACACAGTTCCAGACAGGAAGAATTTTGATTCCTTACTTTGGGCCATTGTGACTGTGTTCCAGGTAAGCTCTGTGTCCTCAGGGATGTTTTAAGAGGGAACATGAGGAGTTTTCATTCCACAAAGCTCTTCCAGGAGATGTGAAATTTGGAAATTAGGACAGAGATGGTGTTTCTGGGTCTAAAAGCCCTGATGGAGAAGAAATCTACTCAAAATCAGCACTGTCCGTATCTCTTATCAGTAAAAGGAGAGCATCCACTCTTATTTTTCCTTTTTGCTGTTCATCCTGCTCCTACTCCGCAGATCTCTGTCTCCTTCACTGCCTTTTGCAAACAATTCTGTGTAACTGGGGGTGACAAACCCCCTCCCAAGTCAGAGCTGGAGGTGCTGGGGAAGCCTTGATATAAAAAGTTGTGTTTCCTCTGCAGCCTGGTTTGTGCCTGAAATTCCTGGCAGGTTCCACAGCAGAGGAATCAGCTGCTGTTTCAAGGATATTTTAAATATAAAGATTAGACTTTTGTGTTTCAAAGCTCAGGCTTTAGAATCTGAGTGCAACAAGTGTAAATAAAGTTTCTAAAGGCAGAGTAGCATCGCTCAAGGTGGAAACCAGGCCAGAGCCTTCCCTGTGGATATAAATCCTCACAAAGGAACAAGGACAAATCAGCCCCAGCCTCAGAGCTTCCCATTTTTCCCTTCCCAACACACAGCTTGCTGCATTCCTCCTCCCAGTCCCTTGGGAGATGCAGCTGGCACGGAGCACAGAGGCTCAGTCCTGTGTCCCGGGAAGGTTATTGAGCAGCATGACTCAGTGCAGCACTCCTGTCCCCAAAGCCACCTTGGTTCAGGGGGTTTGAGGCCGTTTTCATTGCAAGAATTAACGTGGAACATGAGCCTGTCATCCGTTTTTCTAAGGCTCCAGGGTTTTTGAAGCTGGAGAGTGAAAATCCCTGAGGAAGATCCCTCAGAGCAAAGCTTTGCAGTGATGGGGATTTTTTTTTTTTTTTTGCCCAGTGTTTTTACCTAAAGGAAACAACTTCCCTGAGGTTCTGGAGCCACCCAGTGTCATTTATCTCATTAAATACCCCTTCCTTCAGCTCCTGCTGCCTTCTGAAGAGCAGCCTGAAAAGAGACAAGATCTGTGGCCTCAGGTCTGTTATCTTCTGATGGTTATCAAAGGAGGCAACACCTCCAGGGAATGATGGGATTAGGACAGTGCCTCCTTCACCTTGGGATAGCTTGGATCTAAACTGTCCTCTGTGGGCAGGGAGTGCCAGACCTTCCTGCAGGGAGGGGAGGCTTGGCCAGCAGAGGTGCAAAGATCGAAATAAAGGCAGATTTCCACGACAAGGCGATCTGAAATCGCGTGCAAAGAGCTGAGAAAGGCAATTCCTGCTGCCTCATCTCACCAGAGCTGCCAGTGGAAAGGTCAGGAAATGGCAGGACTTCAGTGCACAGAGGAGTGCAGGGGCTGAGGCTCTGCCCCTGCCCTTTCCCTGCAGATCCTCACGCAGGAGGACTGGAACGTGGTGCTCTACAACGGGATGGCCTCCACCTCCTCCTGGGCCGCCCTCTACTTCGTGGCCCTGATGACCTTTGGCAACTACGTGCTCTTCAACCTCCTGGTGGCCATCCTGGTGGAAGGATTCCAGGCAGAGGTGAGAGATCCAGGCCGAGGGAGGGGGAGAGACCTGACACACGTGTGGGGATGGTCCATCAGGGAAACATCTGCCCAGGCACTCAGCCTGAAATTTAAATTTAAGGGGTGCAGATGAGCTGGGCTGGGCAGCTGAAGCTCTTCTGGATCAATCCTTGCAGCCCTAAATTTAAATTTAAATTTAAGGGGGGGCAGATGATTTGTGGTGGGCACATGAAGCTCTTCTGGATCAATCTTTGCAGCCCTAAATTTAAATTTAAGGGGTGCAGATGAGCTGGGCTGGGCAGCTGAAGCTCTTCTGGATCAATCCTTGCAGCCCTAAATTTAAATTTAAATTTAAGGGGGGGCAGATGATCTGTGGTGGGCACATGAAGCTCTTCTGGATCAATCTTTGCAGCCCTAAATTTAAATGTAAAGGGTGCAGATGAGCTGTGGTAGGCACTTCTGGATCGATCTTTGCAGTTAAAACCCACTGGATGTGGAATGGGAATTGGGGGTCCAGGACTCTGATCTCCTACAGAGTCTGCTGTGTGATTTAGAAGAAATAATTTAGGATTAATTTTACTCACCGAATCTCCCATATACCCCATGGATTGTGTTTCTGTGTGGTGGGGACTCAGGCTTTCAATACATTCCAAAGTTTTGCTAAAATCCAAAAAGGTAAGGGCTGGTTACCTCGTCCTGAAGGGAACTCGGGGTTCTGAGCAGGACTTTCCCCTCCTGAGGCCGTGCTCTCCACAGCTCTATCCTGTGATTCCACACATTCCAGCCCTGAGGACCAGGCAGGATGAGCCCCTGGGACTCTGTCCCTTCTGGAATGTTGAAAGCCAGGAGCACAGCTGCTCCAAAGCTGTTCCCAGGTTCCTGATGGTGAATTCTCAGATCTTTAGGACGATGCTTTGCGGTAGAAGGAAGTTTCCTCCTCTCAGGGATCTTTGCAGGGAGCAGCTCCCGTTCCTCCCCTGCCCTCTGGGAGGTGGAACACGGTGCTGATGTGAAGGCAGAGCTCTCTGAGTGCCTGATTGCTCCTCCAGACAAGCTGTGGTTTCCCTGCTCAGCCCTAATGGCTCCTGTCAGAGCTGTTACAGACCGTGATTTAAATGTGTGCAAGCTCTGCTTTCCCCCAGCCTGGATTATTCACCCCAAAGGGCAGCAACCACGGGCACAGCATTTGCAGGGCACATTTTGCTCTCCACTCCCATTTATTATCAATCCTGACATCAGACCTGTGGGCTTGTCACTTGTCTCAGGAAGAGGCATTACACAAAACCCTCCTCAGCTGCCAGGGCTCCTCTCAAGCCTTGCCCTGGGAAATGATGGAATCCTGGAATGCTTTGGGTTGGAAGGGACTTTAAAGTTCTGGTTCCACCCCCCCCTGCCACGGGCAGGGAACCTTCCACCAAACCAGGCTGTGCTGGTTGCAAACCAAAGACAAATTCTCGTGGAGCTGAGTTTGCTTTTGTCATCCCTGGCTCAGCTGCTACGCTGAGAATTCTTGTTTTGACCTCTTTGACTTTGCCTCTGACAGGGGCTGTGCTGAGCAGTCACAGGAGTCACTGAGGGGAATTTCTCCTCCATTTGCTCAGGTGTTTCTTTTATTTATCTGGAGAGGGACTCCTGAGACAGCTGAGAGCTGCTCTCAACTCAGAACCATCAGCAGGGCTTCAGCAAGGGCACTAAAAATTGTCCTGGGAAGCACAGCACACGCTCTCAGCCTGATCCCAGCTCCTGATCTGCCTCTGGAGCAAGTTTGCCAGGAGTTTTCCTAGAAGAGAACAAACTTAAATGGCCACAAACCCATTTTTAGTACATTTGTGTTTAGTACAAGTAGCCAGACTTCAAACAGGGCCATAATTGCATATTTGTGTTTACATCGTTCCCATGTCATTTTAAAATCTCCCCCAGAGCTGCTCTGGGAGAGCAGGCAAACCTTCCAAAATTGTGCAGATCTTTCATCCACTCTGCACTGGTGTTTCTGCTCTGAAACAAAGATGAATCAGGGAGCTGGAGCCGTTCAGTCATCCCGGCTGCAGCACTTTGCAATAAATCACAGGCACAATGAAGTTCATTGCCACTTCAGCACCGTGTCTCTGGAGACTGTGGGGGATTTGTCCAGGCACCAGGCAAGGAACTGTGCTCCTTTCTCTGGGATCAGCTCTTTAATCCAGCTCTTTGCTGTCAATTTGCACAGATTTCTGCAGTCCTGAGGAATCCAGCCAGAGTCCTGCTGGCATTCTGCTGGAATCCCTCCCTGAGCAAGGAGAACCTGAGGACGGCTCCTCTGTCCCAGGCTGGTCGTGTCTGGTAGCAGATCTGCCCAGCAGGGAAGAGGAGCTGGGCTCCCAGGAGGAAAGGCAGGGTGAGGGTGGCTGCTCCCTGTCCCGAGCTGCTGCGGGGCTGCCAGGCAAACTGGCCTCATTCCCTCTGCCTCAGGTTGCCAAGAGATTTCCCAAAACAATCCCAGCCAGCACAGGGAAAGCAAATCAGGCTTTCCAGATCTAAGTCAATTTGAAAGTGCTGTCAAACACAGAATTCAAACCCCCTGACAGCCTTTGACATCAAACCCTAAGTGCTTTCAGCTGGGATCACGGAGAGAGCAAACAAGGAGCCCCACCATGTCAGGTTTTCCAGTCATTCCTGCAATTCCAGCCGCTCTGGGATGTTTTCCCCTGGGATTTGCTGTTCCTGGAGCAGTGTAGGAAGCACAGGGACACGGCAGGGACATGGTGACAACCACAGCATCGTCCTTTCTGTCCAAATGAGTGAAAACAAGGGAGAGGGACTTGCCTGGGATCATTCCCTGGGTGGTCTCAGAGGGAATTTGGCATAAACCACCCACGGGGAGCAGAGGTAGCTCTGAGCTGCTGGGGGATCCTAATGAATTGGGTCTGTTAATTGCCCTCCTCCTCTCTGCAGGGAGATGCCAACAGGTCAGACACAGATGAGGACAAGACATCTGCCAACTTCGAGGACGAGTTTGAGAAGTTGAAAGACCTCAGAGCAACAGGTGGGGCTTTGTGTCTGCATTTTCCTGGGAATCTGGGAGCTACAGCTCTGCTTCCACAATGGAAGGATCCAGTTAATTTAGCAATTAACCTGATTGCAAAGTCACCGGAGCAGCTCTGCAAAGTGTAAGGGAGGCTAAATGAGCGTTGATATTTCCTTTAGACAGATGTTTTTCTAATTTAAACGTTCCCCAAGAATTTTTAGCTGTGTCTCTTCCCTCCCCCTGCACCATTAGCACAGAGTGCTTTGCTGACAGCAATGTTCTCACCCCACTTCTCGGCAGCTTTTCCAATCAATCAAGTTCTCATCTGTTCCTTTTGGTTTCCCACACAAAATGCATTTGGGTGAGGTTTGATGGATGGAAAATGCTGCTGCTCATTTGTGTTCCAGGAGGGTCTGGCAGTCGATTTGAGGGGAGGCCCACACTGCTCTGGTGTACCAAAACCATGGAATTGGAGGTGACAGCCTTCACTTTGCAGCCAGAGGGGTGACAAAAAGGGATCACACTTTTTAACAGCGAATGATGGCAAACAGGAGCCTCGTCAGTTCCTGCTTCCTTTGATTCCCAGCTTGGGCTCTGTTGGGATCCCTCCAAATGCTTCTTAACCAGGATTTGTTTCAGCCAAGGAGATGCTGGATGTGGGGAGCAGATGGAATTCAGCTGAGGAAGGGGCAGTCATTTGCTGGGGAAGCTGAGGCAGAGGTCCCTTCCAAGCCAAGCCATTCCATAATTCCACGACTCCTTTGGAGGACACCGAGTTCCCAAAGGCCCCTTAAGAGTTCACGGCGTTCACTGACGCCTCTCAACGCCGTGGGGGGATCCCCCTGCCCCACAGCTCCAGCTGGCAGAGCTCCTGGAGGTCCCCGGGAGCGGTGTCCCCTCACATGGTGTCCTCTTCCACGCAGAGATGAAGATGTACTCGCTGGCCATCACCCCCAACGGGCACCTGGAGGGCAGGGGGGCCATGCCCCCGCCCATCATCATGCGCACGGCGGCCACCCCGATGCCCACCCCGAAGTGCTCCCCACACCTGGACTCCCTGCACGCCCTCGGGGACTCGAGGAGAGGCAGCAACGCCTCGCTGGACCCCACGGGCTACGACCAGAAGTCCTTGGTAGGTTCTTGTGGCCAGCAAGTGACACAGAGCACTGTGGGCGTCTTTGTTGCCAGGTGGTGGGAAGGGGTGGAAGGGTGTTGTAAATGCAGGTGAACCCGGGGGGAAGAAACGCTGATGTGTGACTCCAGCTCAGAAGGCTGAATGATTTCTTTATTATAACTATGCTATAATACATTAATATATTATGTAAAGTAAGATATTAAAACTACAAACCTACTTTTCTAACTGCCATATCTAACTCACAACTCGTGATCCTCTCTGAGAGTGCAGCCACAGGTGGGTTGGATTGGATTGGGTTGGGTTGGACTGGATTGGATTGGGTTGGATTGGATTGGACTGGATTGGATTGGGTTGGATTGGATTGGCCACCAGCCCCAAACAGTCCTCACCAGAATCCAACCAAGCAATCACCCCCAGGTAAGCAATTCTCTAAACACATTCCACATGGGGAAAACAAGGAGCAGAAATAGAAATTGTTTTCTCTTTCTTCTCTCTGTGCTCCTCTATGAAGAAATCCTGAGAGAGAGAGAAGAATGTGCCTGCCACAGAAGGGACCCACAAGGATCGAGGGGATGGCCCTTGCAGGGGTTGGTCCCACAAGTTTGGTGTTATCAGCACCAGCTGAGCTCAGCTTAGGGTCATGTGAGACATTTGGGTTGGCATTGCTGGAAAATGAAAAGGAGGGTGGTGGAGGAGGGAAACGTGTAGAAAAGCAGGAGAAGAGACCTGGGGTGTGCAGTGCTGGGGCAGGGCAGTGACAGCAGAACAGCCAGGGATGGTGAGGTGGAAAGGGAAAAGAGGGATGTACCAGGATCCAGCGTTTTCCTGACGCCCTGGAAGCCCTTCCCAAACCATCTCGCTGGAGAGCCATGACCTGAAGGAGTCCAGCTACCCCCCACCCCTCAGAGGAGGAGCAGGGATCTTTTCCAGCCACACCGGCCATTTGGGATGTCTTGGAGAAGCTGTCAGGTGTTCTGTGAGGATGAGAGCTGCAGCCCCCCTGGTGTTTGGGGGTTGTATCTTGAATTTACACTGTGTCAGGGGAACGGAGCATTTTCCCTTGAGCTCTGGTGACAGTCCTGCAGCCCTGTTGGAGGGGAAATCGAGGGAACAAGGGACGAGGGGGTTTGGAACGAGGAGATGATCTTCAAGGTCCCTTCCAAGCCAAGCCACTCCGTAATTCCACGATTCCTTTGGAAGGCACTGAGTTCCCCAGGGCCCCTTAAGAGGTTGTGACGTTCACCTGATGCCAGGATCTGATGCCAGACGCTGCTCTGGCAGCCGTGCCTGCAGCAGGGGGGGGGCGGGAGGGCAGCTCTGGGCACACAGGGAGCAGAGGCAGCAGGCAGAGTGGATTTCTGCTGCTGTTTATCCGTCCCACTCCTCTGCTCCAGAGCTGCGAGATCATGTTCAAATCAAGGCAGCAGACCGTGAAGGCACCTCACGCCCAGGCACAGCCACCACCCCCCTTGCTAAGCTGCTCAGTCAACCTAATGCCTTTGAAAAGAAAACAGAGCTGACTGCTGTTTGCCTTGGGCTTTCATGGCATTGCGAGCTGCTGGACAGGGATGTTCATCCTTCCAATCCCTTCTCGGGGAGCGTGGAAGTGCCACCAGCCAGAGGCAGATGAAGCAGGCTGGGGAGAGCTCTCCAGCACAGAGGAGGAGGAAGGTTTGCCTTGGTTTGTGCTGGGAGGAAGCTGTGGAGAGAAAAGGAGTTTTCCTCCTGGCTTTTCTGTGCTGACCTTAAGCTCTGTCATGCTGGGAATTGCCTGGTACCTGCCCACGTGTGCCGACACGCACTGAAATTTGTGGAGAGGAGGAACATTCACTCCACTGCCTCACACAGCAAGTGGGAGGAACGTAATGGAAAGAGGGGCACAATTCCCACCAGGCACTTGGGTGACTCGTGTTCCCTTTGGAAGGCAGGGAAGTTGTGAGCTGAAACTACCGGAACGCGAGCAAAGTTCAGCAAAATGCCACTTATTGATGTCTTTGGGTTCATTTTTATGGAGAGTTGGTGTTGCCAGGGAGTCACCAGGACAGAGGGGTGGTGGCTGTGCTCCACGTGTGGTCCAGGACCACCTTCAGTGTGGCCTTGGCCGGGTGCTCCCATCTCAAGGCTGGAATTGGAGTGGCGCTGTGTTGGTTTTGCATCACAGAAGTGATGTTTTGAGAGAAGCTGCTAGCAGTTTCTTTTGTGTTTGACCAAAAAACCAATTAGTAATTAGCTTTGAGAATTAACAACCTGTTAAATACTGAGAAAGCTGACACTTCTTCATGAACACACATGTAAAAACGTATCAATGTTGGGAATGTCCCTCTTTTTCTTTTGCTTGGGAAGCAGGTAAACCCACCACATGAATTAGTGCACTAGCCAAGAAACCTCAAATTAACAACCTAAACAGACATGTAAAAACTTATAAATGTTGTGAATTTCCCTCTGTTTCTTTTGCTTTGGAAGCGCCACATTAATTAGCGCACTAGCCAAGAAACCTCAAATTAGCAACCTAAACCGTCGCTATCGGACACAAAATGAGTACACAGAAGCTTGGTGAGTTCAAAAGAGAAAAAGAGCAAATTTTATTTCTGACCTTGCAATACATAGAGTTCTAAAAGTGGCAGTGGATTGGAGGGTGGAATTGCCACCTCTCCAACCACGCTGGTCAAACCAACAGCCCATCAATTCTCTCCTCCCACAAAGCATGCACAACAATCATTATTTACTTGAACATGTGTGAGAACTCCGGTGGAAATACGTAAATATCAGAAGGCACGGAAAACTTCTAAAATAACTTTAAAACTTTCAAAAGAACTACAAAAGAAAACACCTTTAAAAATCAGGGCAACACTAAACCACGCAGGAAGGGGAGGCCGTGACTTTCACCAACCCGGGCAAAACTCCCCAATCTTTCGTCTTCCTCCGGCAAACAACCCCTCCCTTGTCTCCCTTCTCTCCCAGTCCAGCCTCCGCAGCTCCCCCTGCGCCAACTGGGCCGCCAGCAGCAACTGGGGCAGCCGCCGCTCCAGCTGGAACAGCCTGGGCAGGGCGCCGAGCCTCAAGAAGAAGAACCAGTCTGGAGAACGGGAATCGCTGCTGTCCGGGGAGGGCAAAGGCAGCACGGACGACGACTCGGACGACGCCAAGTCCAGCACGCTGAGCCGGCCCTCGCCGCCGCGCCGGGCGGAATCCCTGGATTACCGCGGCTCCCAGGAGCTGCCCGAGCTGCTGAGGGTGCCCTCCGTGCGCCAGCTCGGCCCCGGCCCCGCCGCCCTGCTGCCCGCCGAGTTCCGCGGCTGCAACGGCAAGACGGGCCACGGCCCCGCCGAGTTCTTCCTCAGGGTGGACGGGCACAAGGAGGACGCGCTGGACTACGAGGACGACGTGGAGGATGTGAGTCCTGAGGGGCTCGTGGTTTTGAGCGGGTTTTCCGTTCCTAAAAGGATGGGTGGAAATCCGACGTGGAAATGTGTTGTCACCTCAAGGCTGGGGTTGGGAACGGCGATCCCGAGCTGAGGGATGCTTTGCTTCCTGAAAAATCCCTTTTTTAAGAGGTCTTTTTAGGCCTGTGATATTCCCATGAGGCAAAACTTCCCTTTTTTTTTTCCCAAGAATGCCTAATTTTTGGGCTAACTGGGATTGTCCTCCTCCAAAATGGGCTGCAGACACAACAGATGAATGGCTTTCCTCACAGGAGCTGTTTGGTGTCATGAAAGCTTGAAAGCCTAAAAAGAGATGTTTTCCACTTAACTTTTTGGCTGCTTGAGGCCTTTTTGGGTTTGGCACAACTCTGTGTGTCAAAATGACACCTTCCCAGAAGTCTTGCTTTATCCTATCCATCTCTTCCCTTTTCCCACCCCTTTCCTCCTTATTTTCTTGGACAAATGTGACAATGGCCACCACAGCTCTGTCCCAAAAGCTCTGACCGCCTACAGACACAACAAAAAGCCATTTCCTGCCCCCTCCTTCCACAAAAACACTGTGAAAGTTGAAGAGGCAGGAAAATAAAAGAGGAAGAAAAGGTCTTCCTTCTTTTTTATCCAGAGTTACTGCTACCGGATCCGCAAAGCCCTGGAGCCCTACAAACCCCAGTGGTGCAAGACTCACGAGGACTGGTCCCTCTACTTGTTCTCCCCACAGAACAGGTAAGAAATTCCAGTGAAATTCCAGCCCAGCAGGTGTTTGAGGTAATGGAATATTGCATTCCTAGCCAGTCTCCCCTTGGGAAAAAAATCCCTCAGAGCTTTAGAAATCCAGTTCCTGATTTTGAGGTGAAGTTTTCCTTCGGTGTGGGCAGAACGGCGTGGTTCACCCCATTGCTGTCAGTGGTTTAGCCAGCATTAGTAATAATTAATAATTAATGATAGGCTGAAGCCTGTGGAGATGCTGCCTCACCACCCGGGCTGGTGCTGGTGGCACATCAGCAGGAGGGTTTTTTTTTATTCCTGACCCAAACTTCTGAAGGATCTGTTTTTCCCACCTTTCTCCAGGTTCCGAGCGATGTGCCAGAAGGTCATTGCCCACAAAATGTTTGACCACGTGGTGCTGGTCTTCATCTTCCTCAACTGCATCACCATAGCTCTGGAGAGACCAGACATCGACCCCCTGAGCACGGTGAGAGGCATTTCCTTCCTCCATCCCCCACCCAGATCTTCATCTCCTGAGGACCAGACCCTACAAGATAAATGCTGGCTTTCTGACTCGTGTCTCTTTGTTGTTCCGCGTTTTCCAGGAAAGGATATTCCTAAGTGTCTCTAATTACATCTTCACTGCCATCTTCGTGGCTGAAATGATGGTTAAGGTAATTAGAGCTTCATCCCATGGCCCAGAGCAAATTCTGGCAAAGACCAGAGTTACGATCTGGGTGAAGGTTCCAACATCTCCCTTCTCCTGGCTGCAGGTGGTAGCTCTTGGCTTTTTCTCTGGGGAGAACACGTACCTGCAGAGCAGCTGGAACGTCCTGGATGGAGTGCTGGTCTTTGTGTCCATCATTGACATCATCGTGTCCATGGCATCAGCAGGAGGAGCCAAAATCCTGGGAGTCCTTCGTGTGTTGAGGCTCCTGCGGACGCTGAGACCTCTCCGGTACGGGCTGATAAATCAGAGGGTTTGGGAAATGCACAAGGTCTTGCTTAATACCTCGAAAAACTGAAATACAACACGGGTAGAAACATCTTTGGGGATCTCTAAACTCGGTGAGAAACTGTTTGAAAACAGTGAAAGGAATTCCAATTCATCTTCTCCAGCTCAGACACACACGGCTGGAGCTTGGAGTGAGAGGTGTTGTCAGAATCCAGAGTGAGGGCAGTCAGAGCCTCCTCCACGCTGCAGTTTTATCAGCCCTTCCCAAATCACTCTTCCCAAATCCTTCTTCAACTGCACAGCCTCACAGGCATTCCCCAGCAAAGAGGGATTTGCAGTTGAACAGGTGCTGATGAGGATTTGATAAGCTCCAGCATCCTTCCCTGCTCTCCTGACCCTGCCAAACATCCCTGCAAAGCAGCTGCTCCCTCAGCCAGGCACAGGAGGGCAGAGCTTCCAGGGTATGAGAACAGGAGTAAAGATAATTTGTATTTTGGTTATGATTAAGCAATGAAGAGGGATAATGCCTTGGGGGGATTTGGATCAGCCGCTGTTCTGGTTTCATCCTGCTTGGCAAGAAACAGGAGCATTTTGTTTTCTGAAATTTCAGGGGAATGAGACAGTCACCTCCAAAAACCTGGAAACTTTCTGGGACAAAGCCATGCTTGTGAGAGTGATAGCAAGAGGGAATCTTTTAGACCACAAGAACAACAGCTCTTTGTGCTCTGTGTCACCTTAGCGACAAGGAAATCAGTGTTTCTGGCTCCTCGCTGTTCTGCTGGTGACACCAGCGTCCCCTGGCAATGCTGGCTCCCCAGGACACCCTGGACGAGTCACCGTGTGTGACCCACAGAAGTGGGAATGGAATTCGGGCAGTTCATCAGGAAAGGGAAGGGGGGAAGAGGGAATTGGTCTTTGAGAAGAACTAGGCCAGATCCTATGAATAGAAAGGAATTCATCACCTCTCACCACGGCCTCACTGAGCACAGGGTGGCTCCAGGGACCGTTCCTAGCACTTTGGAGGTGCAGTTCAGTCTCCACGTGGTTTCTCTCAAACAAGACCCTGTGGAAATGCTGCAGCACAAAACGCTTTTCTCTGGGCTTGGCAGGCACAAGGCGTCACTATCCGCGTGAGCTGCAGCTCCCTGCAAGGACTCACCCTCTACAAGCCCATCCTAAAATCAGCTTTGATGCTTCATCAGGCCAAACTCCCACCTGGAGGAAAGCTTGGCTTGGGCTGGTTCCACTGCCACGGCCCCAGGGGAGGGCAGTGCATTCCCCAGGCTCTCCTCCAGGAAAGCAACACTCCTGCTCCTCCTAACACCCCAATCCTGCCTCAGGGCACACCAGGAATCTGCTTCCCAACGGGCCTGGCCCTTTAGCTGTGCAGCTGCTGATCACAGGCTCTGTTAGCTAAGAGCCAGTTCAGGAACTAATTAGGAAACAGATTGGAATGACTCTGTTTGGAAAGTTGTCATGGCCACTACTGCAGGAGGAGCACCAGACGTGCTCTCCAGACCCACTGGGAAGATGTTCACGTGTTGGGAGAGGAAGGAGGGTCCTGCCTGTGTCCCTGGGCTGGGATCAGAGCCCTTGGAGGGATTGTCCCTGGGCTGGGATCAGGCTCCTGGAGCAAAGTACAAACCTCCCACACTGGGAGCTCTGTGATGTGCTGCCCGCAGGGAGTCTCCCCTCCTCACTCTGCCCTCCTGTCCCTGTTTGAATTCCAGCTGGGATTGGGAATGTTCTGGTTGTCTGAAGAAATCCCTGCCCACAGGGTTGTGCCAGCCCCACAGAGCAGAGAAGCAGCAGGGTGATAACAGGGCATGCATAAAAGTTAAAAGTTTCGTTGTCTTGTCTATTTTTTTTTTTTTCCAGAGTCATCAGCAGAGCCCCAGGTCTGAAGCTGGTGGTGGAAACCTTGATCTCCTCCTTGAGGCCTATTGGGAATATTGTTCTCATCTGCTGTGCTTTCTTCATTATCTTTGGGATTTTAGGGGTCCAGGTAAAGTGTTTCCCTCCCCTGTGAGTGACTGCTGTGAAAGAGAAGCTGCTTTTCTCACCCGCTGGGGTTGAGGTGGAAATAATGAGCTGAAATGCCTCCAAAGGAAGATTTCAGTTTGGGAAGAAGAGCCAGGCTTTAGGAGAAATGATCCAGGGTGGGGCTGGCAGCTGCTCCCAGCAAGGATCTCAGGATTAGGAGAACAGACAGACCTCCCTGATGAACCCTACTGCAGGAATGAAAGATAGATCAGAGAACAGACTTTTCAAAGCTGCTTATTTTTTGTTCAATTTTTTTTTTTTTTTTTAAATTTGTGTTCTCAAATGCAGCTTTTTAAAGGCAAGTTCTACTACTGTGATGGCCCTGATGTCAAAAACATCACCACGAAGGCTGACTGCACCAACGCTCACTACAAATGGGTCCGGAGGAAGTACAACTTCGACAATTTGGGGCAGGTAAAGTCCTCCCTGCAGGGGTTTCCTGTGCCACCTTTTCATGGATGGACACTTGAAATGTGTGTTTTTAGGAGGGTGAGGAGCCTCCATCATAGGAAGTTTCCAAAATTGATGTTGCAGTCATCTATCAGTGGGTTAATATTTGCACTCGGTGATCTTTGAGGCCTTTTCCATCCTTGGTCATTCTAGGATTTTAGCTGGAAATCTCTGTCTTTTACCCTAAACGTGTAAATATGGATCAGATCAACTTTTGATCTCTTGCCTTGGTTGTACAATTCCTTGGTTTTAGGAGTGTTGTCCTAAAGCCACTTCTTTGGGACGTAATCCCTCAACTGCCCCTTTTATTCTCGAGATTTCTTGCTGTTCTGTTTGCAAATGAAGAACATAAATTGCTTTATATGGCTGAAAAGCAGGCCAGGCCATAGGAGGAGGTGGGAGCTCCTTCTCTGGGGGACTGAAAGGCGAGACCAACCCCTTCTGCTGGTTTTGCAGGCCCTGATGTCCCTGTTTGTCCTCTCCTCCAAGGACGGCTGGGTGAACATCATGTACGACGGGCTGGACGCCGTGGGCATCGACCAACAGGTACCTGTCCTGCAGAGCCCAGCTGTGCTCCTCTCTCCAGCCCCAGGCCCGGGCACTCCAGGGTTTTTGAAATCCCAGGAAGCAGCAGAGCTGTAGAACCTCCTTGAGGTTCCTTTTGCTCTTTGAGCTGACGGTTTTTCTGTTTTTTGAAGCTGCTTTTCCATTTTTTTGGAGCTGCTTCCCATGTAGGACAAGCTCTGACGTGCCCTACATCAGGGGATGTAGAATGAATTAGAATGAGGGTGCTTGAGGATGGGAAACCACCAGGAATGTTGTGGAAAAGGCATTCAGTTTGTGAGTTTCGTGGCGTTTTCTGTGGGAAGTCGAGTCTCGCATGAGTAGGACCCACCCAGAGCCACAGTAACACTTTGGACTTCATTTCCCCCACTTCTGAAGATCTGGTAACAACTGAGAAACATTAAGCAGGAGCCCACATCTGAAAAATTAAAAATCTGGAGCCTATCTTTAGCTGAAACAATCCTGCTGGTGGGATGATGCTCATCCACTGAGATTTAGCCGAAGCTGTGTGAAATAAATGCCAAAATAATCAAATCCTGTAAGGCAGTTTTGGGTGGGTTTTGCACCAAACTGTAAAATCTTAGTGAGAAGGTGAATGAGAGGAAAATACTTCGGGAAAACCCTCCTCCCAGTCCTCCCCTCCTCCCCACACAACCTGTTGCTCCAAAAAACTGACTCAACCCACCCGCTCTGTGCCGCTTCTCCCTCGTTTCTCCCTCCCCCCAACAGCCCATCCAGAACCACAACCCTTGGATGCTGCTCTACTTCATCTCCTTCCTGCTCATCGTCAGCTTCTTCGTGCTCAACATGTTCGTGGGGGTGGTGGTGGAGAACTTCCACAAGTGCCGGCAGCACCAGGAGGCGGAGGAGGCGCGGCGCCGGGAGGAGAAGCGGCTGCGCCGCCTGGAGAAAAAGCGCAGGAGTAAGGAGATGTACCTGTCTGGTCGGTAGAGTGCCTTACAAACCAAAATCTTTCTGAGCCCTGCCTGCTCCCAAAGCAAGATTTCCTTTTCTTTTCTTTTTTTTTTTTTTTTTTTTTTTGGTTATTTTTTTGTTGGGGTTCACGAGGTTGTGTTGCTTCGTTACCTCTCTGGCGGTGCCTTAAGGCTCGGGCTGGTGACACCTTGGGATTGTCCTGGTGGGAAATGTCACCTGTTCGCCTGGCTGGGGGGGAAAACGCTCCTCCAGCAGAGTCCTCTCTGCAAGGCCACGAGGGACACGGGGCTGAGCAGCTTCCCTGCTCCCCCTGTGCCTGGAGGCCACTCCGAGGCTCCCCCGTGCCTTAACGCGCCGCCTGCACCTGAGGATGGCGGTGGGGTTTGATTTGGGAATTCTTTTCTCACCTAAACCAGTGCTGATGCTGTTTGGGAGTCCTGGAGCATGGCCCCGCATGCCACAGACACTGCATGGGGGCACGGGCAGAGCCACGGCCTGGGGACAGCAGGGAGAATTCCTCTTGGGAACATGTCCATGGCAAGAGATGCTCGTCCCATTCCAGGCTGGGCCTCCAGTCCTGGGACTGCTTTGTCCTTGGAACTCTGGCCAGGGGCAGGGCCATTAGCCAAAAAAAAGCCTTTAGCCAAAATCTCCTTCTCAGTGGATCTCATAGGGACCATCAAAGCCCAAAACCACCTGGGCCTGTGCTGCTTTCCTGCCCCAAACCTGTCCATTCCCACCTCCCCCAGGCAGGCTGCCCCTGGGAGGGTATTCCCAGGAAAACTGCCAGGAAAGCAAGCTTTCCAAGAAGTTTCAGTGAGCAGGGAGAGCCTGCCAGGCATTTTGAGGGGTGAGCAAACCTGGCTTGGCCACTGAGATCAAAGCTGAGCTTAGTCAGAGGTAAGGCTGAGCTTTTCTGGCCCTGTTTGCTTGCAGCAGTGCTGTGACTCTGCCTGGCCATGTCATCTCCTGGAAGGACCAAATATTGTGACAAATTGCTTGTGTCCCACACATCAAGCCACAGGTGTCCATTTCCAGCTGGAAAAGCAGCCCAGCTCCAAGGACACGGCACAGGCTGTGCTGGGAGGAATCCCACCCCATTCCCTGCTTCCCTGCAGGCCTGGGGCAGGAGCTGTGTCCTTCACAGCCCCTCTCCTTGGTAGAGCCAGGGGACACCTCAGCACTAAGTGGTGGCACTGCTGTCCCCACAGGACCTTAATGACACCACAGGGAGGGCCAAGCCCTTTTGATTTTAGTGAGTTCAGTGCCTGGCTCAGAATGAAATCCAGCTCAGACACTGAGTGCCTCCAGAGACTTCCAAGAGTTCAAATGCAATTTCCTTCCCCTTTTCCCATTCTGTTTTGGGAGTGTGAGGGTGGAAGTACTGAAGGCAGCATTTCCAGCACAGGGAGGAGAATCAGTTTTAGGGTCCCAGGGGTCCTCCTTGTGCAGCTTCTACCCCAATGTGCTGACCTAAAAGACATTCGGGTAAACTCGAAGTTTATATGAAATTAAAAAAAAAAAAAAAAAGCAATTTTAAGCATCCTTAGAGAAAAGAGGGGCACAGGAATGGAGGCACAGCTCAGTTCCTGATTAGGAAATAAATCCTATTAAAGCCTGGCTGTGACTCCACAGCTCAGACACCAGAAAGAGCCAGTCCCTGTCAAAGTGATGGACACAGTGACGTTGTCCCTCTTTATCCACCACCTCCAAGGAGCTATTTCAGCCCAGCCATTGCACTGATGAGGGTTGTAACATTTCATGGAGAGCACACAGGGAGGAGGACAGATTTCTGGAAGGGGATCAAGTCAGTAGAGCAGCTGAGAAGTGAAAAACATTTGGCCATGTGCTGGGCTTCCAGAAGGTTCCCTGAAAACTGTCTGGCTCTACCTGCAAGGACAGCCTGGCATCCAAACTGGAGCTTTTAACAAGGTGAACCCGAATATCTGCTACATATTTGGGAAATTGGCTGTTTCCATTTCAAAGGATTCTTTTTTTTTCTATAGATTGGGAGGGGTTTGAACCTCCTGGGTGATTCAGGTGACCAATGGATTTGATGAAAAAACCGTGGCAGACTCAGAAAGATGTGAGCTGTGACTGTGGGCAGCGTGTGTGTGCTCGTGGAGCTGTGGGATCTGCATGGTGACAGCAGCTGGCAGCTTCCTCTGCTTCCACGTGTCCCTTCCACTGCTTCCATGTGTCCCAGCACTCTGTGTCACCCCTGTGGAGCAGCCTGGTCACGCCAGGGAGAGGAGGGAGGAATGTGGGAAGGCTGACAGAGATCCCTGCTTTGACCTCAGTCAGCATTCCCAGCGTTGGACAGACCAGGAGAGGAGGAAGAATTTGTGTTTTAACAGGAGGAAAATCCAGCCTAGGCCACAAATGCA
>NC_071586.1:11457487-11462487 GCF_024509145.1 Vidua macroura | reverse complement strand
GCAGTCCTTGTCGGGCGGGCGCTGGAGCCGCCCGCTCCCGCTTCTTTGGCTGGGGTAGAAGGGCTCGGCCGTCTGGTCGCAGGTGCCGGGGGGCGGCTCGGAGGGGGCGGCGGCGGCGGGGAGCGGCGGATGGGGCGGCGGGGGCTGCCCGCGGGGTTTGGCTTCAGGCGGGGCGGGCGAGAGGCCTCCCCCGCCGCCGCTGTCGCTGTCGGAGCTGGGCGTGCTGTGGAGGGAGAGGGCGCTGGGAGAGTGCGGGTGGCGGCTTTGGCTTTTGAGTAGCTTCTTCTCGTGCTTTCTCTTCTTCTTCTCCATCTTCTCCAGCTCCTTCCGGGCGATCTCCTCGGGGTCCATGGGCTCCCCGCTGCACGTCGTGGGGTGAGAGTTGTGAGCCGGCCGCCCCGGGCCCTTCTTCGTGTTCTCTTTCTTTCTCCATTTGGCCCGGCGGTTTTGGAACCAGACCTACACACCGAACAACGAGAAGCAATTAACACCCAGCGCACCGGCCCCCCGCGGTGGCCAGGGCGGAGGGAGGGGGGCGGAGGGGAGAAGCGCTGCTCAGGCCTCTCTCGTCCACCCCTTCGAGGTGCCGGCAGCCCCCTTCCAGGACCGGGGCCTCTGAGAAACGGAGAGCAGGGGAGGGGGTAGGAAGAGATATCCACACTTCTTTAAAAGCGTAGGGGAAAAAACAAAAAGCAAGAAGGGGGTGCACACTCACGCACACACACGCTGCACCCTGCCCGAACCGGCGCCACGAGGAGGAGATGGGATTCCACAGCCCCCCAGCTCTTCCCCGTAGCCGAGGGGTGCAGAAGCACCGATCGCTGGCCCGATTCCCCCGCAGCAGCACGCAAAATGCGATAAACACAGCACAAAAAGCGGCTGGAAGTGAGGGGGTGCGGGGGGGACACGACGGACGGTGCCTCGCCCAGACGTGCGGAGTTGGGAGCTCCTGCCCCTCCCGGGAGCCGGAGCAGAGGAGTTGGATCAGCCCAAAATGGGGTTTGCTTGGGTTTGTTATCGATAGATCGTAGGAGAGAAATTAAACTAAATTAAAACCGCTCTGCTCCGGCCTGCCTTGGCAGGTCCCCGGTGTCCCTGCAGCCCGCGGGCACACGCGTCCCTCCTCGCCCTCTCGGGGCTGCTGGCAGCGCCTGTCCCGGCCGGACCGGACCCCAGCTCGGGAGCACCGCGCCAATACCGGGGCCCGATGCCGGCTCCTTCCCCGGGCCGGGCTCCGCAGGCTCCCCGAGCACGGCGAGAGGCGGCTCTGGGAGCCGGCGCGGGAGGGAAAGCGTCTGGAAGGACACGGTGAAGCAAAGCCTATGGAGGAACCGCGGACAACGGCGCTGCCTCATCCCGGGGGGCCCGTCCCCGACTCCCGGGGTGGGTTTAAGGACGCATTCTCCGCACACGCAGCCCACGCGAAGCCGCCCCCGCACGGCCGCGGGTTCCGGCAAGATGCGGGGCCGCAGCTCGGCCTCGCCGCCCGCTCGCAGCCACCGCGGCACTAAACAGCATCCCGAGATCCAGCAGCCACCCCGTATCCCCCCATCCACTTCCCATTTATTTTTTGGAAGAGCCACTGAAGCAGATGGGTGCTTCCCATCCCCGTCCCGCACCACCAAGGGCCTGAGCAGCTCGTTAAAATTAAGTTTTACAAGTTTCACTTGCTCTCGATGCATCTACGAGCTTTATTGACATTCTCCAGCATACCCTGGCCCGCGATTAAGCCTCATATTTGCATGCTAATTTTCTCGCCCTTGACTCATTTAAGAAAAATGTTTACAGTGGAAAAACATACTAAAAAATGTTAAGGGAAGCCGGGCTGGGTTACTACTCTTCTCGTTTTGCAAGAGTAAAAAAAAAAAAAAGGGATAGTCATAATAATAATAATAATGATAAAATAAGACAGCAAGCAGCAGTGCAAGGCAGGGAACAAAAGGGCCGGGAGGCGCGGGGCTGCGGCCCAAGAGCACAGGGCCCGTCCCGGAGCAGGGTCCGAGGGGCCTCCCCGGGGACTGCTCGGCGCATGGAGAGAGCTGGGGATGGGGGGGGGGGGGGAAGGAGGGGGGACGCGTTTTTTACCTGCACTCTGGACTCCACCAAGTCTAGCCTGAGAGCCAGAGCCTCTCGCATAAACACGTCCGGGTAATGGCTCTCATTAAACGCCTTTTCCAGCTCCTCGAGCTGCCAGCCAGTAAAATTGGTGCGGGTTCGTCTTCTTTTACAGCCAGGACTTTCCTTGTCCGGGTCACCCGAGTCTGAAAAAGCAGAAATACCCTCAGGTCCCTGGGAGACAGGCCTTCTCCCCCCCTCCCTGCCATTCACAGGAGCCTTTTAACTTTTGTGCTCGATAGCGTTCGTAAAAGAGCGGGATTATTCACACACCTGCGCTAAAAATGGGGAGGAACCCGATCTGCCCTCGCCTCCTCCGAAAATGTACTTTACAGAACATTTATTCCTGAAGGAAGCTCTCCACAGGCACTCAGCTGGCAGAGAGAGAGAGAGAAGTTCCAATATTTGCTCCAACCACCAAAGGTTTCATTAAAAAAAAAAAAAAAAAAAAAAAAAAATAGAAGTCCCCCCCATCTTTCCCTTCCCCAGCCCCTCCGGAGCACCTGCGTGGGTCACAGCTCACGGCCCCGTTCCACGCGGAACCCCGGGTGCGGGGCGGCCCCTGGGCCTGCCCCAGTCCCCCGAGCACTGGCGGGCGTGGGGCTGGGATGTTCGCAGCCTCTCCGAATACGTACAGCTCCAGGCTGGGGATTTTCAGCCCCGGCTGCACCTCCCCTAACGTTTTTCGCCAGGTGTGGAAATTAAGAAAAATCATAATAATAGTAATAATAATAATAATTTGTGTTTAGTTGAGGTGCAGTGTGGGGCAGCTCCAGGCTTAACCAGAAGGATGTTAGGGATGTTTTAGTAGCTGAACAATAGCGGTGCCACAGGCCGGTGGGGAGGGAAGGAGGGAGAAGGCTTCCATTTGGTTAAATCGTATTAGAAAATAATTGTTACCTCTCTTCATTCCCCAAACCCCAGTGATTCCCATTATTATTTTTATTATTATTATCTTTTAATGGTATGATCCGAGCTGCCACACGATGAACTTTGCGGGAAGGCACCGGGCCGGGCCCGCTATTGTTCAGGGCACACGCGTGGCCCTGCGCCGGTGGGAGCGGGGAATGCTCCCGGCGCTCGGACCGGGGCCGTCCGCCCCCTCGGGGGGCCAGCACAGCCGCCTACCCTCCCCCCCGAGACACCCCAAAATTCGTCGATGAGGACAGTGAGGCTACAGGGGTGCGGTGCTGTTCTTCCTCCGCGGTGACACTCTCCGGGCGGGGAGCGGCGGTCGGGTGGCGGGGTGGGGGGGGGCGGGGGGGGACACACGCGACACGGGGCCGCTCCTACCTGCGAGCTTGAAGGGCTGGCTGTCCCCGCTCACCCCGCAGCCGGAGGGGATCAGCGGCGCCGGGTTGACCACGGAGGCGGCGCAGGAGCCGCTCAGTAATCCATCGATGGAGAAGGGCACGGAGGCGGCCGCCGACTGCAGCTGGTGCCCGGCCAGCTCGTAGACGTGGTGGTGCCCGAGCGGGTAAGGGAAACCCACCATCCCCCCGAACTGGGCATGAGGATGCTCCAGGATGCGGCTGTCCATCATGGGGGCGGCTCTAGGGCGGGGGGTGCCGGCGGGGCTGGGGGCGCTGGCGGCGGGGCGGCTGGGGCCGGGGGTGCTGCTGGCGGAGGAGGCGGCGCGGCGAGGGGCTCATGCTGCAGGGCGCCGGGCGCTTTAACTTTATCAACATCAGGCTCCCAATAATTAGCTCAGGCTGGGGGAATTTGGGACCAATAAGAAACGTTAATCGGTCCTGACGTCAGAGACGTGCCAGTGTGGGGAGCAAACGTTTTCCATATCGATTGCTAATTATACCTGACATCCAGCCTCAATAAACAATATCAGAGCTGTCACAACACGACGAGGGGGGCTTTGATACGAACTCCAGCCCGAGGAGGGCGGCGGGGGCCGGGCGGGCAGGGGGTGCGGCGGGCAGGGGGGGCGGAGGGGAACGCGCGGATCTGCCTGATACCCGGTTAAATTCTAAACAGTCGGAGTTACACACACACAGCCTCCCCCCCCCACCCCTCCAACCCACCCTCTTCCCCCTTGTCCCCTCCCCTCGCCAAATCACTAATAGATTTCCCTTTAAAACATTCACCAGCGTGTTGTGGGGATTTTTCACCAGAAATGCTCTACTCTCTGAACCTTTAAAGTGATGTTGCTCCAATTACAGAGAGACATTGAGCGGCAAATAGACTGATCCAATAATAGGAGATTCATCATCCGCTCTTTCCAGAGCTGTCACATTGAATTTAAAACTACAAGCCTTTTCATCTCCTCTCCGGCTCTATAACAGGGGAGAGGGGAGGGGGGCAGAGGGGAAAAATGGGGGGGGAGAAGGAAAGGAAGGAGAAAAAAATGAAAAAGGAAGAGCCGTTTGCAGCGTTTAGGAGGAGATTTGAGCATATCAATCGAAATCATAATTAATGCAATCTCCTATCGATTCGGCCACGGACACCCCCTCTCCAGCAGTAACCACAACCTTTGAATTGTGAGTGCAGCCACGACCAGAAGCAGCCTCTGATCACTAAAGAGGAGGCCAAAAACTACTACTATTACTAATTTTTAAAAATCAAACCCAAACAAAGTTCCCACCCCTACATCGCTCCCATTCCCCCCTTTCTCCGCTGGAGCAGCCCATCGCAAACCCCACGCTTCATCCCGCCAGTCATCCACAGCTCCCAAACTGGTCCTAATTAAATTACGTCTCCATAGAAGTTTTCACCCAGATAAAACATTGATAGATTCCCCCGGTGAATAATTTAAGGGACGGTTCTCCGGCAAAGCGCGGGGCTGGGGACCCTCAGTTTTGTGCCCTCTCCCGGTTAGAGAAACACTTCCCAAGCTCCCAGGAGAGAGGAAGAGGGGGTACTTCCAGCCCCTC